>NW_027448097.1:0-79324 GCF_038048845.1 Mixophyes fleayi | reverse complement strand
TTAACTGACGGAAGGGTCTCATATCAAACACCACCTCTGCAGCTTACGGTGGGAGCCCTCCATTCCGAAGTCCTCTCGTTCTTTCTAATTCCCTGTTCCTCCGTACCATTGATCCTCGGTCATCCCTGGCTTCTACTTCACAACCCTCACATAGATTGGAGCACGGGGGAGATCATACGATGGAGTAAGGCTTGTTCCTCAACCTGTCTTGCTCTTCCTCTCCGGATTGTTCAGCCTAGCCCTGAATCTCTTCCATTGCCTTATCGTGAATTCCACGACGTATTCTCGAAAAAAGAAGCAGACGCTCTACCCCCACACCGTAGCTACGATTGCTCCATTGATTTGGTTCCAGATGCCAAGCTTCCTAAGGGAAGATTATATGCCTTGTCTATTCCTGAAACTAAGTCTATGGATGACTATGTGGAGGAAAACCTACGTAAGGGATTCATTCAACCCTCCAAATCACCCGTAGGAGCGGGCTTCTTCTTTGTGGCAAAAAAAGATGGAAGCCTCCGGCCGTGCATAGACTATAGGGGTCTAAATGGGATTACCGTGAAGAATACTTACCCGTTACCACTCATCTCCGTACTTTTTGATCAGCTCAAATTAGCCACGATATTCTCCAAGATCGATCTGCGGGGGGCATATAATCTGGTTCGAATAAAAAAGGGCGACGAGTGGAAGACGGCCTTCAATACTCACTCAGGCCATTATGAATATCGGGTCATGCCCTTCGGCCTATGTAACGCCCCCGCAGTGTTCCAAGATTTTATTAACGATGTCCTGCGAGAATTCCTGGGGAGATTCGTTGTAGTTTATCTTGACGACATTTTGATTTATTCCCAGTCACTGGAGCAACACCGTACTCATGTCAAACAGGTACTTCTGAAACTCCGCCAGCACTGCCTCTTCGCTAAACTCGAGAAATGCGAGTTTGAAGTCACTCAGGTCACGTTCCTCGGATACATCATCTCACCTCGTGGCTTCTCCATGGATCCCAGTAAAGTACAGGCAGTTCTCGATTGGATCCGGCCTAGCAATCTTAAAGCCATTCAGAGGTTTTTAGGATTCGCTAATTATTATAGGCGATTCATCCAGTCGTTCTCTGTATTGGTGGCTCCAATCACAGCCCTTACTCGTAAAGGGGCTGATACCGTTAATTGGTCCTCTACGGCCTTGACGTCCTTTCAAAAATTAAAAGAGGCCTTCATCTCTGCACCTGTCCTCCGACACCCCAATCCGGAATTACCGTTTGTTCTCGAAGTGGATGCCTCTGACGTCGGGGCAGGTGCGATCCTTTCCCAGAAAGATATCACTGATCACTGTTTGCATCCCTGTGCCTTTTTTTCCAGAAAATTTTCCTCCGCTGAGACCCACTATGACGTTGGGAATAGAGAATTGCTAGCTATCAAGTGGGCATTTGAAGAGTGGCGCCACTGGCTAGAGGGAGCTAATCATGTGGTTACAGTATATACTGACCACAAAAATCTACAGTATATTCAATCTGCTAAAATTGTGAACTCCAGGCAAGCCCGGTGGGTCCTTTTCTTCTCCCGTTTCAACTTTACTATTACGTTCCGGCCCGGATCCAAGAACATTAAGGCAGACGCCTTGTCTCGCAGTTTCATCGCCTCCCATCCTTCCCTCACAGAAACCGCTTTCATTATTCCGGCATCCAAAGTAGTCCTTGGCCTAACTCAGGATCTTGGCACAACCCTCCGGGGTCTCCAACAGTTGGCACCATCAGCTACTCCCAGGGGTAAATTATTCGTACCAGCTTATCTGAGGAGGACGGTCTTCACTGAATGTCATGATAATAAAACCTCAGGTCACCCTGGAGTATCCAAGACATTGGAACTTCTGTCTCGTTCCGTCTGGTGGCCTTCCTTGGCAGCCGATACCAAAGAGTTTGTGTTATCCTGTGAAACCTGTGCCAGGAATAAATCTTCTCGCAGACGTCCTGCCGGGCCTCTTATGCCACTATCCGTTCCAACGAGACCCTGGACCCACGTATCGATGGACTTCATCGTAGAATTACCACGCTCATCCAGCTTTAACACCATCTGGGTGATAGTAGACAGATTTAGTAAAATGGCACATTTCATCCCTCTTGTAGGATTGCCATGCGCTAAAACCTTGGCATCCCTATTCATTCAGCACGTTTTCAAGCTCCATGGACTTCCTGTTAATATTGTCTCGGACCGCGGCTCCCAATTTGTAGCCACATTCTGGAGAGCATTCTGTGCCCAATTAGGAATTAAACTCTGTCTATCTTCGGGGTATCACCCACAATCCAACGGACAAACGGAAAGGGTTAATCAATCCCTTGAGCAATTTCTCCGTTTATATGTAACTAAATGCCATAGTGATTGGGCTGCTCTGCTTCCTTGGGGCAGAGTTCGCCTACAACAAACTCGTGCCATTCATCTACTCTGGTATCGCCATTCTTCTGTAACTTCGGATTCCATCCTCGGTCCAACTCACTGGAAGTCTCGAATCAAGCCAAATCTAGTTCTTCGATTTCTTATCTGTGCCGGATATGGAGAAAGGTTTCACCTTGCCCTCAAACAAGCTTCATTTAAGTCTAAACATTATGCTGATCAGCATCGTGGACCGTTGTCCGTTCAAGGGTCGGGGGACAAGGTGTGGCTGTCTACCCGCAACATTAAACTTAAGCAACCTTGTAGGAAGTTAGGTCCTAGGTTTATTGGACCCTTCTCCATTATTAAACAGATTAACCCCGTGGCTTTCAAGTTGAAACTTCCTCCTTCACTCAAGATTCCTAACACATTCCATTGTTCCTTGTTGAAAGCAGTTACAGGTTCACATAAATTCAGACCACGTCAATTGCACAGACCTCGTCCTGTCTCAGTCAAAGGACACCAGGAGTTCATTGTTGAAAAGATCCTAGACTCCAAAAAGGTGCAAAGTCAACTCCACTTTTTGGTCCACTGGAAAGGCTACGGCCCGGAGGAACGGTCTTGGGTACCGCAGAAGCATCTACATGCTAAACAACTCATTAAGGACTTCTTTAAAAAGTATCCTGGGAAACCTGGAAGTCGGGGTGCATTTGACCCCTCCTCAAGGGGGGGGTACTGTTACGAGCCGCGGCTCCCCGACGGGCCGGCCGCGGCTCGCTTCCGGCTCTCTCAGACGCCCCCGGCCGTCTCCATGACGACCGGGGTCTCACTTCCGCCTCTGACGTCCCGGTTGCCTAGGCAACAACCGGGACGCTGTAATCCGGAGGCCGCAGCGCCCCGCCAGCGGGCTCACACCCGGGCATATTCCTGCAGGGAAAGGTAGGGATATTTATACCTTGGAGCAGACTCTGTGAGAGTCTTTTTGACTCAGTATTGGTGCTGTCTTGTCTCTGTCAGTATTTGTCTCGGTGCAGTGATTATGCTGTGGGAGGGGTTGTATTACTACAACTCCTATTGGTTCTCCTTGCTATTTAAGGCAGTGAGGACTTAGCCTCATTGCCAGTTATAGCTTCCTGTTTAGCTAGGCTCCTGTTCCTGTTTTCCTGCTCCTGTGTTTACCCTATTATTGGATTCCTGTGTATGACCCCTGGCTTGTTTTTTGGACTTCGTTGTATTGCCTGTGACCCCTGACTTCGGCTCGTTTTCTGATATCCCTGTCTGCTGCCGGCCATTGTCCTTTTGCCTGGGACCTCACATCGCTGTGTTCTACCACGCTGCCTCTGGGTTCTCCCCAGTCAGTGCACACTACACGACCCTCCGTTTGTCTGCAGCCCAGTCTGTCCCCACCACTAGGGGCTCCAGTGAACACCAGACATCGGAGCAGATTCCGGGTTCTGTCGTGCTGACTGAAGGAGTTCCTAACAATCATGAATCATAAATCATGAATCATGAATTGAATCATGAATCATGAATCATGAATTGAATCATGAATCATGAATCGAATCATGAATCATGAATCATGAATCTTGAATCGAATCATGAATCATGAATTGAATCATGAATCATGAATTAAATCATGAATCATGAATCATGAATAATGAATTGAATCATGAATCATGAATTGAATCATGAATCATGAATTAAATAATGAATCATAAATCATGAATTGAATCATGAATCATGAATCGAATCATGAATCATGAATGAAATAATGAATCATGAATCATGAATTGAATCATGAATCATGAATTGAATCTTGAATCATGAATCATGAATTGAATCATGAATCATGTATCGAATCATGAATCATGATTCTAATCATAAATCATAAATCATGAATTGAATCATGAACCAATGAATCATGAATCATGAATTGAATCATGAAATGAATCATGAATCATGAATTGAATCATAATTTGAATCATGAATCATGAATCATGAATCGAATCATGAATCATGAATCCTGAATTGAATCATGAATCATGAATCATGAATTGAATAATGAAATGAATCATGAATCATGAATCATGAATTGAATCATGAATCATGAATCGAATCATGAATCTCGAATCATGAATTGAATCATGAATCATGAATTGAATCAATAATTGAATCATAAATCATGAATTGAATCATAAATCATAAATCGAATCATGAATCATGAATTGAATCATGAATCATGAATCATGAATTTAATCATGAATCATGAATCAAATCATTGAATCTCGAATCATGAATTGAAGCATGAATTATGAATTGAATCATGAATTGAATCATAAATCATGAATCATGAATTGAATCATGAATCATGAATCATGAATTGAATCATGAATCATGAATTGAATCATGAATCATGAATCATGAATCATGAATTGAATCATGAATCATGAATTGAATCATGAATCATGAATCATGAATAATGAATTGAATCATGAATCATGAATTGAATCATGAATTAAATAATGAATCATAAATCATGAATTGAATCATGAATCATGAATCAATCATGAATCATGAATTAAATAATGAATCATAAATCATGATTTGAATTATAAATCATGAATCTAATCATGAATCATGAATCGAATCATGAATCATGAATTGAATCATGAATCATGAATCATGAATCGAATCATGAATCATAAATCATGAATTATGAATCATAAATCGAATCATGAATCATGAATTGAATCATGAATCATGAATTGAATCTTGAATCATGAATCATGAATTGAATCATGAATCATGTATCGAATCATGAATCATGAATCGAATCATAAATCATAAATCATGAATTGAATCATGAACCATGAATCATGAATCATGAATTGAATCATGAAATGAATCATGAATCATGAATTGAATCATAATTTGAATCATGAATCATGAATCATGAATCATGAATCAAATCATGAATCATGAATCCTGAATTGAATCATGAAATCATGAATCATGAATTGAATAATGAAATGAATCATGAATCATGAATCATGAATTGAATCATGAATCATGAATCGAATCATGAATCTCGAATCATGAATTGAATCATGAATCATGAATTGAATCAATAATTGAATCATAATCATGAATCATGAATTGAATCATAAATCATAAATCGAATCATGAATCATGAATTGAATCATGAATCATGAATCATGAATTGAATCATGAATAATGAATCGAATCATGAATCTCGAATCATGAAATGAAGCATGAATCATGAATTGAATCATGAATTGAATCATAAATCATGAATCATGAATTGAATCATGAATCATGAATTGAATCAGGAATCTCGAATCATGAATTGAATCATGAATCATGAATTGAATCATGAATTGAATCATAAATCATAAATCGAATCATGAATCATGAATTGAATCATGAAACATGAATCATGAATCGAATCATGAATCATGAATCATGAATCGAATTATGAATCATGAATTGAATCATGAATCATGAATTTAATCATAAATCATGAATCGAATCATGAAACATGAATTGAATCATGAATCATGAAATTGAATCATGAATCATGAATTGCATCATGAATCATGAATTGAATCATGAATCATTAATCATGAATTAAATCATGAATCATGAAATGAATCATGAATTGAATCATGAATCATGAATCATGAATTGAATCATGAATCATGAAAATGAATCATGAATTGAATCATGAATCATGAATCGAATCATAAATCATGAATTGAATCATGAATTGAATCATAAATCATGAATCATGAATTGAATCATGAATCATGAATCATGAATCGAATCATGAATCATGAATTGAATCATGAATCATGAATCATGAATTGAATCATGAATCATGAATTGAATCATGAATCATGAATCATGAATTGAATCATGAATCATGAATCATGAATTGAATCATGAATCATGAATCGAATCATGAATCATGAATCATGAATCGAATCATGAATCATAATTTGAATCATGAATCATGAATCATGAATCGAATCATGAATCATGAATCCTGAATTGAATCATGAATCATGAATTGAATAATGAAATGAATCATGAATCATGAATTGAATCATAATTTGAATCATGAATCATGAATCATGAATCGAATCATGAATCATGAATCATGAATTGAATCATGAAAATGAATCATGAATCATGAATTGAAACATAATTTGAATCATGAATCATGAATCATGAATCATGAATCGAATCATGAATCATGAATTGAATCATGAATCATGAATTGAATCATGAATCATGAATCGAATCATGAATCTCGAATCATGAATTGAATCATGAATCATGAATTGAATCAATAATTGAATCATAAATCATGAATCATGAATTGAATCATAAATCATAAATCGAATCATGAATCATGAATTGAATCATGAATCATGAATCATGAATTGAATCATGAATCATGAATCGAATCATGAATCTCGAATCATGAATTGAATCATGAATCATGAATTGAATCATGAATTGAATCATAAATCATGAATCATGAATTGAATCATGAATCATGAATTGAATCATGAATCTCGAATCATGAATTGAATCATGAATTATGAATTGAATCATGAATTGAATCATAAATCATGAATTGAATCATAAATCATAAATCGAATCATGAATCATGAATTGAATCATGAAACATGAATCATGAATCGAATCATGAATCATGAATCATGAATCGAATTATGAATCATGAATTGAATCATGAATCATGAATTTAATCATAAATCATGAATCGAATCATGAAACATGAATTGAATCATGAATCATGAATTGAATCATGAATCATGAATTGCATCATGAATCATGAATTGAATCATGAATCATTAATCATGAATTAAATCATGAATCATGAATTGAATCATGAATTGAATCATAAATCATGAATCATGAATTGAATCATGAATCATGAAAGGAATCATGAATTGAATCATAAATCATGAATCGAATCATGAATCATGAATTGAATCATGAATTGAATCATAAATCATGAATCATGAATTGAATCATGAATCATGAATCGAATCATGAATCATGAATTGAATCATGAATCATGAATCATGAATTGAATCATGAATCATGAATCGAATCACGAATCATGAATTGAATCATGAATTGAATCATAAATCATGTATCATGAATTGAATCATGAATCATGAATCGAATCATGAATTATGAATTGAATCATGAATCATGAATCATGAATTGAATCATGAATCATGAATTAAATCATGAATCATGAATTGAATCATGAATCATGAATCATGAATCATGAATTGAATCATGAATCATGAATTGAATCATGAATCATGAATCGAATCATGAATCATGAATCATGAATCATGAATCAAATCATGAATCATGAATTGAATCATGAATCATGAATTAAATCATGAATCATGAATCATGAATAGTGAATTGAATCATGAATCATGAATTGAATCATGAATCATGAATTAAATAATGAATCATAAATCATGAATTGAATCATGAATCATGAATCGAATCATGAATCATGAATTAAATAATGAATCATAAATCATGAATTGAATCATGAATCATGAATCGAATCATGAATCATGAATTAAATAATGAATCATGAATCGAATCATGAATCATGAATTGAATCATGAATCATGAATTGAATCTTGAATCATGAATCATGAATTGAATCATGCATCATGAATCATGAATCGAATCGATGAATCATAAATCATGAATCATGAATCATAAATCGAATCATGAATCATGAATTAAATCATGAATCATGAATCGAATCATGAATCATGAATCATGAATCGAATCATGAATCATAATTTGAATCATGAATCATGAATCATGAATCGAATCATGAATCATGAATCCTGAATTGAATCATGAATCATGAACCATGAATTGAATAATGAAATGAATCATGAATCATGAATTGAATCATAATTTGAATCATGAATCATAAATCATGAATCATGAATCATGAATTGAATCATGAATCATGAATCATGAATCATGAATTGAATCATGAAATGAATCATGAATCATGAATTGAATCATAATTTGAATCATGAATCATGAATCATGAATCATGAATCGAATCATGAATCATGAATCCTGAATTGAATCATGAATCATGAATCATGAATTTAATAATGAAATGAATCATGAATCATGAATCATGAATTGAATCATGAATCATGAATCGAATCATGAATCTCGAATCGTGAATTGAATCATGAATCATGAATTGAATCAATAATTGAATCATAAATCATGTATCATGAATTGAATCATAAATCATAAATCGAATCATGAATCATGAATTGAATCATGAATCATGAATCATGAATTGAATCATGAATCATGAATCGAATCATGAATCTCGAATCATGAATTGAATCATGAATCATGAATTGAATCATGAATTGAATCATAAATCATGAATCATGAATTGAATCATGAATCATGAATTGAATCATGAATCTCGAATCATGAATTGAATCATGAATCATGAATTGAATCATGAATTGAATCATAAATCATGAATTGAATCATAAATCATAAATCGAATCATGAATCATGAATTGAATCATGAAACATGAATCATGAATCGAATCATGAATCATGAATCATGAATCGAATTATGAATCATGAATTGAATCATGAATCATGAATTTAATCATAAATCATGAATCGAATCATGAAACATGAATTGAATCATGAATCATGAATTGAATCATGAATCATGAATTGCATCATGAATCATGAATTGAATCATGAATTGAATCATGAATCATGAATCGAATCATAAATCATGAATTGAATCATGAATTGAATCATAAATCATGAATCATGAATTGAATCATGAATCATGAATCATGAATTGAATCATGAATCATGAATTGAATCATGAATCATGATTGAATCATGAATTATGAATCATGAATTGAATCATGAATCATGAATTGAATCATGAATTATGAATCATGAATCGAATCATGAATCATAATTTGAATCATGAATCATGAATCATGAATCGAATCATGAATCATGAATCCTGAATTGAATCATGAATCATGAATCATGAATTGAATAATGAAATGAATCATGAATCATGAATTGAATCATAATTTGAATCATGAATCATGAATCATGAATCGAATCATGAATCATGAATCATGAAATTGAATCATGAAATGAATCATGAATCATGAATTGAAACATAATTTGAATCATGAATCATGAATCATGAATCATGAATCGAATCATGAATCATGAATCCTGAATTGAATCATGAATCATGAATCATGAATTGAATAATGAAATGAATCATGAATCATGAATCATGAATTGAATCATGAATCATGAATCGAATCATGAATCTCGAATCATGATTTGAATCATGAATCATGAATTGAATCAATAATTGAATCATAAATCATGAATCATGAATTGAATCATAAATCATAAATCAAATCATGAATCATGAATTGAATCATGAATCATGAATCATGAATTGAATCATGAATCATGAATCGAATCATGAATCTCGAATCATGAATTGAATCATGAATCATGAATTGAATCATGAATCTCGAATCATGAATTGAATCATGAATTATGAATTGAATCATGAATTGAATCATAAATCATGAATTGAATCATAAATCATAAATCGAATCATGAATCATGAATTGAATCATGAATCATGAATCATGAATCGAATCATGAATCATGAATCATGAATCGAATTATGAATCATGAATTGAATCATGAATTGAATCATAAATCATGAATCATGAATTGAATCATGAATCATGAATCGAATCATGAATCATGAATTGAATCATGAATCATGAATCATGAATTGAATCATGAATCATGAATCGAATCACGAATCATGAATTGAATCATGAATTGAATCATAAATCATGAATCATGAATTGAATCATGAATCATGAATCGAATCATGAATTATGAATTGAATCATGAATCATGAATCATGAATTTGAATCATGAATCATGAATTGAATCATG
Source organism: Mixophyes fleayi (assembly GCF_038048845.1). Classification (NCBI taxonomy): domain Eukaryota; kingdom Metazoa; phylum Chordata; class Amphibia; order Anura; family Limnodynastidae; genus Mixophyes; species Mixophyes fleayi. The sequence continues at coordinate 68,858 of NW_027448097.1, read as the reverse complement.
AATCATGAATCATGAATTGAATCATGAATCATGAATCGAATCATGAATCATGAATCATGAATCATGAATCAAGTCATGAATCATGAATTGAATCATGAATCATGAATTAAATCATGAATCATGAATAATGAATTGAATCATGAATCATGAATTGAATCATGAATCATGAATTAAATAATGAATCATAAATCATGAATTGAATCATGAATCATGAATCGAATCATGAATCATTAATTAAATAATGAATCATAAATCATGAATTGAATCATGAATCATGAATCGAATCATGAATCATGAATTAAATAATGAATCATGAATCGAATCATGAATTGAATCATGGAATCATGAATTGAATCTTGAATCATGAATCCTGAATTGAATCATGAATCATGAATCATGAATTGAATAATGAAATTAATCATGAATCATGAATCATGAATTGAATCATGAATCAGAATCGAATCATGAATCTCGAATCATGAATTGGAATCATGAATCATGAATTGAATCAATAATTGAATCATAAATCATGAATCATGAACTGAATCATAAATCATAAATCGAATCATGAATCATGAATTGAATCATGAATCATGAATCATGAATTGAATCATGAATAATGAATCGAATCATGAATCTCGAATCATGAATTGAAGCATGAATCATGAATTGAATCATGAATTGAATCATAAATCATGAATCATGAATTGAATCATGTCATGAATCATGAATTGAATCATGAATCTCGAATCATGAATTGAATCATGAATCATGAATTGAATCATGAATTGAATCATAAATCATAAATCGAATCATGAATCATGAATTGAATCATGAAACATGAATCATGAATCGAATCATGAATCATGAATCATGAATCGAATTATGAATCATGAATTGAATCATGAATCATGAATTTAATCATAAATCTTGAATCGAATCATGAAACATGAATTGAATCATGAATCATGAATTGAATCATGAATCATTAATCATGAATTAAATCATGAATCATGAAATGAATCATGAATTGAATCATGAATCATGAATCATGAATTGAATCATGAATCATGAAATGAATCATGAATTGAATCATGAATCATGAATCGAATCATAAATCATGAATTGAATCATGAATTGAATCATAAATCATGAATCATGAATTGAATCATGAATCATGAATCATGAATCGAATCATGAATCATGAATTGAATCATGAATCATAAATCATGAATTGAATCATGAATCATGAATTGAATCATGAATCATGAATCATGAATCATGAATTGAATCATGAATCATGAATCATGAATTGAATCATGAATCATGAATCGAATCATGAATCATGAATCAAATCATGAATCATGAATTGAATCATGAATCATGAATTAAATCATGAATCATGAATAATGAATTGAATCATGAATCATGAATTGAATCATGAATCATGAATTAAATAATGAATCATAAATCATGAATTGAATCATGAATCATGAATCGAATCATGAATCATTAATTAAATAATGAATCATAAATCATGAATTGAATCATGAATCATGAATCGAATCATGAATCATGAATTAAATAATGAATCATGAATCGAATCATGAATTGAATCATGAATCATGAATTGAATCTTGAATCATGAATCCTGAATTGAATCATGAATCATGAATCATGAATTGAATAATGAAATTAATCATGAATCATGAATCATGAATTGAATCATGAATCATGAATCGAATCATGAATCACGAATCATGAATTGAATCATGAATCATGAATTGAATCAATAATTGAATCATAAATCATGAATCATGAACTGAATCATAAATCATAAATCGAATCATGAATCATGAATTGAATCATGAATCATGAATCATGAATTGAATCATGAATAATGAATCGAATCATGAATCTCGAATCATGAATTGAAGCATGAATCATGAATTGAATCATGAATTGAATCATAAATCATGAATCATGAATTGAATCATGAATCATGAATTGAATCATGAATCTCGAATCATGAATTGAATCATGAATCATGAATTGAATCATGAATTGAATCATAAATCATAAATCGAATCATGAATCATGAATTGAATCATGAAACATGAATCATGAATCGAATCATGAATCATGAATCATGAATCGAATTATGAATCATGAATTGAATCATGAATCATGAATTTAATCATAAATCATGAATCGAATCATGAAACATGAATTGAATCATGAATCATGAATTGAATCATGAATCATTAATCATGAATTAAATCATGAATCATGAAATGAATCATGAATTGAATCATGAATCATGAATCATGAATTGAATCATGAATCATGAAATGAATCATGAATTGAATCATGAATCATGAATCGAATCATAAATCATGAATTGAATCATGAATTGAATCATAAATCATGAATCATGAATTGAATCATGAATCATGAATCATGAATCGAATCATGAATCATGAATTGAATCATGAATCATAAATCATGAATTGAATCATGAATCATGAATTGAATCATGAATCATGAATCATGAATCATGAATTGAATCATGAATCATGAATCATGAATTGAATCATGAATCATGAATCGAATCATGAATCATGAATCATGAATCGAATCATGAATCATAATTTGAATCATGAATCATGAATCGAATCATGAATCATGAATCCTGAATTGAATCATGAATCATGAATCATGAATTGAATAATGAAATGAATCATGAATCATGAATTGAATCATAATTTGAATCATGAATCATGAATCATGAATCATGAATTGAATCATGAATCATGAATCATGAATCATGAATTGAATCATGAAATGAATCATGAATCATGAATTGAAACATAATTTGAATCATGAATCATGAATCATGAATCGAATCATGAATCATGAATCCTGAATTGAATCATGAATCATGAATCATGAATTGAATAATGAAATGAATCATGAATCATGAATCATGAATTGAATCATGAATCATGAATCGAATCATGAATCTCGAATCATGAATTGAATCATGAATCATGAATTGAATCAATAATTGAATCATAAATCATGAATCATGAATTGAATCATAAATCATAAATCGAATCATGAATCATGAATTGAATCATGAATCATGAATCATGAATTGAATCATGAATCATGAATCGAATCATGAATCTCGAATCATGAATTGAATCATGAATCATGAATTGAATCATGAATTGAATCATAAATCATGAATCATGAATTGAATCATGAATCATGAATTGAATCATGAATCTCGAATCATGAATTGAATCATGAATTATGAATTGAATCATGAATTGAATCATAAATCATGAATTGAATCATAATCATAAATCGAATCATGAATCATGAATTGAATCATGAAACATGAATCATGAATCGAATCATGAATCATGAATAATGAATCGAATTATGAATCATGAATTGAATCATGAATCATGAATTTAATCATAAATCATGAATCGATTCATGAACATGAATTGAATCATGAATCATGAATTGAATCATGAATCATGAATTGCATCATGAATCATGAATTTGAATCATGAATCATTAATCATGAATTAAATCATGAATCATGAATTGAATCATGAATCATGAATCATGAATTGAATCATGAATCATGAAAGGAATCATAAATTGAATCATGAATCGAATCATGAATCATGAATTGAATCATGAATTGAATCATAAATCATGAATCATGAATTGAATCATGAATCATGAATCGAATCATGAATCATGAATTGAATCATGAATCATGAATTGAATCATGAATCATGAATTGAATCATGAATCATAAATCATGAATCATGAATTGAATCATGAATCATGAATCATGAATTGAATCATGAATCATGAATCGAATCATGAATCATGAATCATGAATCATGAATCGAATCATGAATCATGAATTGAATCATGAATCATGAATTAAATCATGAATCATGAATAATGAATTGAATCATGAATCATGAATTGAATCATGAATCATGAATTAAATAATGAATCATAAATCATGAATTGAATCATGAATCATGAATTGAATCATGAATCATGAATTAAATAATGAATCATGAATCATGAATTGAATAATGAATCATGAATTGAATCTTGAATCATGAATCATGAATTGAATCATGAATCATGTATCGAATCATGAATCATGATTCTAATCATAAATCATAAATCATGAATTGAATCATGAACCATGAATCATGAATCATGAATTGAATCATGAAATGAATCATGAATCATGAATTGAATCATAATTTGAATCATGAATCATGAATCATGAATCATGAATCGAATCATGAATCATGAATCCTGAATTGAATCATGAATCATGAATCATGAATTGAATAATGAAATGAATCATGAATCATGAATCATGAATTGAATCATGAATCATGAATCGAATCATGAATCTCGAATCATGAATTGAATCATGAATCATGAATTGAATCAATAATTGAATCATAAATCATGAATCATGAATTGAATCATAAATCATAAATCGAATCATGAATCATGAATTGAATCATGAATCATGAATTGAATCATGAATCATGAATCGAATCATGAATCTCGAATCATGAATTGAAGCATGAATCATGAATTGAATCATGAATTGAATCATAAATCATGAATCATGAATTGAATCATGAATCATGAATCATGAATCATGAATCATGAATTGAATCATGAATCATGAATTGAATCATGAATCATGAATCATGAATAATGAATTGAATCATGAATCATGAATTGAATCATGAATCATGAATTAAATAATGAATCATAAATCATGAATTGAATCATGAATCATGAATCAAATCATGAATCATGAATTAAATAATGAATCATAAATCATGATTTGAATTATAAATCATGAATCTAATCATGAATCATGAATCGAATCATGAATCATGAATCGAATCATGAATCATAAATCATGAATTATGAATCATAAATCGAATCATGAATCATGAATTGAATCATGAATCATGAATTGAATCTTGAATCATGAATCATGAATTGAATCATGAATCATGTATCGAATCATGAATCATGAATCGAATCATAAATCATAAATCATGAATTGAATCATGAACCATGAATCATGAATCATGAATTGAATCATGAAATGAATCATGAATCATGAATTGAATCATAATTTGAATCATGAATCATGAATCATGAATCATAAATCAAATCATGAATCATGAATCCTGAATTGAATCATGAATCATGAATTGAATAATGAAATGTATCATGAATCATGAATCATGAATCATGAATCGAATCATGAATCTCGAATCATGAATTGAATCATGAATCATGAATTGAATCAATAATTGAATCATAAATCATGAATCATGAATTTAATCATAAATCATAAATCGAATCATGAATCATGAATTGAATCATGAATCATGAATTGAATCATGAATAATGAATCGAATCATGAATCTCGAATCATGAATTGAAGCATGAATCATGAATTGAATCATGAATTGAATCATAAATCATGAATCATGAATTGAATCATGAATCATGAATTGAATCATGAATCTCGAAACATGAATTGAATCATGAATCATGAATTGAATCATGAATTGAATCATAAATCATAAATCGAATCATGAATCATGAATTGAATCATGAAACATGAATCATGAATCGAATCATGAATCATGAATCATGAATCGAATTATGAATCATGAATTGAATCATGAATCATGAATTTAATCATAAATCATGAATCGAATCATGAAACATGAATTGAATCATGAATCATGAATTGAATCATGAATCATGAATTGCATCATGAATCATGAATTGAATCATGAATCATTAATCATGAATTAAATCATGAATCATGAAATGAATCATGAATTGAATCATGAATCATGAATTGAATCATGAATCATGAAATGAATCATGAATTGAATCATGAATCATGAATCGAATCATAAATCATGAATTGAATCATGAATTGAATCATAAATCATGAATCATGAATTGAATCATGAATCATGAATCATGAATCGAATCATGAATCATGAATTGAATCATGAATCATGAATCATGAATTGAATCATGAATCATGAATTGAATCATGAATCATGAATTGAATCATGAATCATGAATTGAATCATGAATCATGAATCGAATCATGAATCATGAATCATGAATCGAATCATGAATCATAATTTGAATCATGAATCATGAATCATGAATCGAATCATGAATCATGAATCCTGAATTGAATCATGAATCATGAATCATGAATTGAATCATGAATCATGAATTGAATCATGAATAATGAATCGAATCATGAATCTCGAATCATGAATTGAAGCATGAATCATGAATTGAATCATGAATTGAATCATAAATCATGAATCATGAATTGAATCATGAATCATGAATTGAATCATGAATCTCGAAACATGAATTGAATCATGAATCATGAATTGAATCATGAATTGAATCATAAATCATAAATCGAATCATGAATCATGAATTGAATCATGAAACATGAATCATGAATCGAATCATGAATCATGAATCATGAATCGAATTATGAATCATGAATTGAATCATGAATCATGAATTTAATCATAAATCATGAATCGAATCATGAAACATGAATTGAATCATGAATCATGAATTGAATCATGAATCATGAATTGCATCATGAATCATGAATTGAATCATGAATCATTAATCATGAATTAAATCATGAATCATGAAATGAATCATGAATTGAATCATGAATCATGAATTGAATCATGAATCATGAAATGAATCATGAATTGAATCATGAATCATGAATCGAATCATAAATCATGAATTGAATCATGAATTGAATCATAAATCATGAATCATGAATTGAATCATGAATCATGAATCATGAATCGAATCATGAATCATGAATTGAATCATGAATCATGAATCATGAATTGAATCATGAATCATGAATTGAATCATGAATCATGAATTGAATCATGAATCATGAATCGAATCATGAATCATGAATCATGAATCGAATCATGAATCATAATTTGAATCATGAATCATGAATCATGAATCGAATCATGAATCATGAATCCTGAATTGAATCATGAATCATGAATCATGAATTGAATAATGAAATGAATCATGAATCATGAATTGAATCATAATTTGAATCATGAATCATGAATCATGAATCGAATCATGAATCATGAATCATGAATTGAATCATGAAATGAATCATGAATCATGAATTGAAACATAATTTGAATCATGAATCATGAATCATGAATCGAATCATGAATCATGAATCCTGAATTGAATCATGAATCATGAATCATGAATTGAATAATGAAATGAATCATGAATCATGAATCATGAATTGAATCATGAATCATGAATCGAATCATGAATCTCGAATCATGAATTGAATCATGAATCATGAATTGAATCAATAATTGAATCATAAATCATGAATCATGAATTGAATCATAAATCATAAATCGAATCATGAATCATGAATTGAATCATGAATCATGAATCATGAATTGAATCATGAATCATGAATCGAATCATGAATCTCGAATCATGAATTGAATCATGAATCATGAATTGAATCATGAATTGAATCATAAATCATGAATCATGAATTGAATCATGAATCATGAATTGAATCATGAATCTCGAATCATGAATTGAATCATGAATTATGAATTGAATCATGAATTGAATCATAAATCATGCATTGAATCATAAATCATAAATCGAATCATGAATCATGAATTGAATCATGAAACATGAATCATGAATCGAATTATGAATCATGAATCATGAATCGAATTATGAATCATGAATTGAATCATGAATCATGAATTTAATCATAAATCATAATTCGAATCATGAAACATGAATTGAATCATGAATCATGAATTGAATCATGAATAATGAATTGCATCATGAATCATGAATTGAATCATGAATCATTAATCATGAATTAAATCATGAATCATGAAATGAATCATGAATCATGAATCATGAATTGAATCATGAATCATGAAAGGAATCATGAATTGAATCATGAATCACAAATCGAATCATGAATCATGAATTGAATCATGAATTGAATCTTAAATCATGAATCATGAATTGAATCATGAATCATGAATCGAATCATGAATCATGAATTGAATCATGAATCATGAATCATGAATTGAATCATGAATCATGAATCGAATCACGAATCATGAATTGAATCATGAATTGAATCATAAATCATGAATCATGAATTGAATTATGAATCATGAATCAAATCATGAATTATGAATTGAATCATGAATCATGAATCATGAATTGAATCATGAATCATGAATTGAATCATGAATCATGAATTGAATCATGAATCATGAATCATGAATCATGAATTGAATCATGAATCATGAATTGAATCATGAATCATGAATCGAATCATGAATCATGAATCATGAATCATGAATCAAATCATGAATCATGAATTGAATCATGAATCATGAATCATGAATCATGAATAATGAATTGAATCATGAATCATGAATTGAATCATGAATCATGAATTAAATAATGAATCATAAATCATGAATTGAATCATGAATCATGAATCGAATCATGAATCATGAATTAAATAATGAATCATAAATCATGAATTGAATCATGAATCATGAATCGAATCATGAATCATGAATTAAATAATGAATCATGAATCGAATCATGAATCATGAATTGAATCATGAATCATGAATTGAATCTTCAATCATGAATCATGAATTGAATCATGCATCATGAATCATGAATCGAATCATGAATCATAAATCATGAATCATGAATCATAAATCGAATCATGAATCATGAATTAAATCATGAATCATGAATCGAATCATGAATCATGAATCATGAATCGAATCATGAATCATAATTTGAATCATGAATCATGAATCATGAATCGAATCATGAATCATGAATCCTGAATTGAATCATGAATCATGAACCATGAATTGAATAATGAAATGAATCATGAATCATGAATTGAATCATTATTTGAATCATGAATCATGAATCATGAATCATGAATCATGAATTGAATCATGAATCATGAATCATGAATCATGAATTGAATCATGAAATGAATCATGAATCATGAATTGAATCATAATTTGAATCATGAATCATGAATCATGAATCATGAATCGAATCATGAATCATGAATCCTGAATTGAATCATGAATCATGAATCATGAATTGAATAATGAAATGAATCATGAATCATGAATCATGAATTGAATCATGAATCATGAATCGAATCATGAATCTCGAATCGTGAATTGAATCATGAATCATGAATTGAATCAATAATTGAATCATAAATCATGTATCATGAATTGAATCATAAATCATAAATCGAATCATGAATCATGAATTGAATCATGAATCATGAATCATGAATTGAATCATGAATCATGAATCGAATCATGAATCTCGAATCATGAATTGAATCATGAATCATGAATCGAATCATGAATTGAATCATAAATCATGAATCATGAATTGAATCATGAATCATTAATTGAATCATGAATCTCGAATCATGAATTGAATCATGAATCATGAATTGAATCATGAATTGAATCATAAATCATGAATTGAATCATAAATCATAAATCGAATCATGAATCATGAATTGAATCATGAAACATGAATCATGAATCGAATCATGAATCATGAATCATGAATCGAATTATGAATCATGAATTGAATCATGAATCATGAATTTAATCATAAATCATGAATCGAATCATGAAACATGAATTGAATCATGAATCATGAATTGCATCATGAATCATGAATTGCATCATGAATCATGAATTGAATCATGAATCATTAATCATGAATTAAATCATGAATCATGAAATGAATCATGAATTGAATCATGAATCATGAATCATGAATTGAATCATGAATCATGAAATGGATCATGAATTGAATCATGAATCATGAATCGAATCTTAAATCATGAATTGAATCATGAATTGAATCATAAATCATGAATCATGAATTGAATCATGAATCATGAATCATGAATTGAATCATGAATCATGAATCATGAATCGAATCATGAATCATGAATTGAATCATGAATCATGAATCATGAATTGAATCATGAATCATGAATTGAATCATGAATCATGAATCATGAATTGAATCATGAATCATGAATCATGAATTGAATCATGAATCATGAATCGAATCATGAATCATGAATCATGAATCGAATCATGAATCATAATTTGAATCATGAATCATGAATCATGAATCGAATCATGAATCATGAATCCTGAATTGAATCATGAATCATGAATCATGAATTGAATAATGAAATGAATCATGAATCATAAATTGAATCATAATTTAAATCATGAATCATGAATCATGAATCGGATCATGAATCATGAATTGAATAATGAAATGAATCATGAATCATAAATTGAATCATAATTTAAATCATGAATCATGAATCATGAATCGGATCATGAATCATGAATTGAATCATGAAATAATTCATGAATCATGAATTGAAACATAATTTGAATCATGAATCATGAATCATGAATCATGAATTGAATCATGAATCATGAATCCTGAATTGAATCATGAATCATGAATCATGAATTGAATAATGAAATGAATCATGAATCATGAATCATGAATTGAATCATGAATCATGAATCGAATCATGAATCTCGAATCATGAATTGAATCATGAATCATGAATTGAATCAATAATTGAATCATAAATCATGAATCATGAATTGAATCATAAATCATAAATCGAATCATGAATCATGAATTGAATCATGAATCATGAATCATGAATTGAATCATGAATCATGAATCTCGAATCATGAATTGAATCATGAATCATGAATTGAATCATGAATTGAATCATAAATCATGAATCATGAATTGAATCATGAATCATGAATTGAATCATGAATCTCGAATCATGAATTGAATCATGAATTATGAATTGAATCATGAATTGAATCATAAATCATGAATTGAATCATAAATCATAAATCGAATCATGAATCATGAATTGAATCATGAAACATGAATCATGAATCGAATCATGAATCATGAATCATGAATCGAATTATGAATCATGAATTGAATCATGAATCATGAATTTAATCATAAATCATGAATCGAATCATGAAACATGAATTGAATCATGAATCATGAATTGAATCATGAATCATGAATTGCATCATGAATCATGAATTGAATCATGAATCATTAATCATGAATTAAATCATGAATCATGAAATGAATCATGAAGTGAATCATGAATCATGAATCATGAATTGAATCATGAATCATGAAAGGAATCATGAATTGAATCATAAATCATGAATCGAATCATGAATCATGAATTGAATCATGAATCATGAATCGAATCATGAATCTCGAATCATGAATTGAATCATGAATCATGAATCGAATCATGAATTGAATCATAAATCATGAATCATGAATTGAATCATGAATCATGAATTGAATCATGAATCTCGAATCATGAATTGAATCATGAATCATGAATTGAATCATGAATTGAATCATAAATCATGAATTGAATCATAAATCATAAATCGAATCATGAATCATGAATTGAATCATGAAACATGAATCATGAATCGAATCATGAATCATGAATCATGAATCGAATTATGAATCATGAATTGAATCATGAATCATGAATTTAATCATAAATCATGAATCGAATCATGAAACATGAATTGAATCATGAATCATGAATTGCATCATGAATCATGAATTGCATCATGAATCATGAATTGAATCATGAATCATTAATCATGAATTAAATCATGAATCATGAAATGAATCATGAATTGAATCATGAATCATGAATCATGAATTGAATCATGAATCATGAAATGGATCATGAATTGAATCATGAATCATGAATCGAATCTTAAATCATGAATTGAATCATGAATTGAATCATAAATCATGAATCATGAATTGAATCATGAATCATGAATCATGAATTGAATCATGAATCATGAATCATGAATCGAATCATGAATCATGAATTGAATCATGAATCATGAATCATGAATTGAATCATGAATCATGAATTGAATCATGAATCATGAATCATGAATTGAATCATGAATCATGAATCATGAATTGAATCATGAATCATGAATCGAATCATGAATCATGAATCATGAATCGAATCATGAATCATAATTTGAATCATGAATCATGAATCATGAATCGAATCATGAATCATGAATCCTGAATTGAATCATGAATCATTAATCATGAATTGAATAATGAAATGAATCATGAATCATGAATTGAATCATAATTTAAATCATGAATCATGAATCATGAATCGGATCATGAATCATGAATTGAATCATGAAATAATTCATGAATCATGAATTGAAACATAATTTGAATCATGAATCATGAATCATGAATCATGAATTGAATCATGAATCATGAATCCTGAATTGAATCATGAATCATGAATCATGAATTGAATAATGAAATGAATCATGAATCATGAATCATGAATTGAATCATGAATCATGAATCGAATCATGAATCTCGAATCATGAATTGAATCATGAATCATGAATTGAATCAATAATTGAATCATAAATCATGAATCATGAATTGAATCATAAATCATAAATCGAATCATGAATCATGAATTGAATCATGAATCATGAATCATGAATTGAATCATGAATCATGAATCTCGAATCATGAATTGAATCATGAATCATGAATTGAATCATGAATTGAATCATAAATCATGAATCATGAATTGAATCATGAATCATGAATTGAATCATGAATCTCGAATCATGAATTGAATCATGAATTATGAATTGAATCATGAATTGAATCATAAATCATGAATTGAATCATAAATCATAAATCGAATCATGAATCATGAATTGAATCATGAAACATGAATCATGAATCGAATCATGAATCATGAATCATGAATCGAATTATGAATCATGAATTGAATCATGAATCATGAATTTAATCATAAATCATGAATCGAATCATGAAACATGAATTGAATCATGAATCATGAATTGAATCATGAATCATGAATTGCATCATGAATCATGAATTGAATCATGAATCATTAATCATGAATTAAATCATGAATCATGAAATGAATCATGAAGTGAATCATGAATCATGAATCATGAATTGAATCATGAATCATGAAAGGAATCATGAATTGAATCATAAATCATGAATCGAATCATGAATCATGAATTGAATCATGAATTGAATCATAAATCATGAATCATGAATTGAATCATGAATCATGAATCGAATCATGAATCATGAATTGAATCATGAATCATAAATCATGAATTGAATCATGAATCATGAATCGAATCACGAATCATGAATTGAATCATGAATTGAATCATAAATCATGAATCATGAATTGAATCATGAATCATGAATCGAATCATGAATTATGAATTGAATCATGAATCATGAATCATGAATTGAATCATGAATCATGAATTGAATCATGAATCATGAATTGATTCATGAATCATGAATCATGAATTGAATCATGAATCATGAATCGAATCATGAATCATGAATCATGAATCATGAATCAAATCATGAATCATGAATTGAATCATGAATCATGAATTAAATCATGAATCATGAATCATGAATAATGAATTGAATCATGAATCATGAATTGAATCATGAATCATGAATTAAATAATGAATCATAAATTATGAATTGAATCATGAATCATGAATCGAATCATGAATCATGAATTAAATAATGAATCATAAATCATGAATTGAATCATGAATCATGAATCGAATCATGAATCATGAATTAAATAATGAATCATGAATCGAATCATGAATCATGAATTGAATCATGAATCATGAATTGAATCTTGAATCATGAATCATGAATTGAATCATGCATCATGAATCATGAATCGAATCATGAATCATAAATCATGAATCATGAATCATAAATCGAATCATGAATCATGAATTAAATCATGAATCATGAATCGAATCATGAATCATGAATCATGAATCGAATCATGAATCATAATTTGAATCATGAATCATGAATCATGAATCGAATCATGAATCATGAATCCTGAATTGAATCATGAATCATGAACCATGAATTGAATAATGAAATGAATCATGAATCATGAATCATGAATTGAATCATGAATCATGAATCGAATCATGAGTCTCGAATCGTGAATTGAATCATGAATCATGAATTGAATCAATAATTGAATCATAAATCATGTATCATGAATTGAATCATAAATCGAATCATGAATCATGAATTGAATCATGAATCATGAATCATGAATTGAATCATGAATCATGAATCGAATCATGAATCTCGAATCTTGAATTGAATCATGAATCATGAATTGAATCATGAATTGAATCATAAATCATGAATCATGAATTGAATCATGAATCATGAATTGAATCATGAATCTCGAATCATGAATTGAATCATGAATCATGAATTGAATCATGAATTGAATCATAAATCATGAATTGAATCATAAATCATAAATCGAATCATGAATCATGAATTGAATCATGAAACATGAATCATGAATCGAATCATGAATCATGAATCATGAATCGAATTATGAATCATGAATTGAATCATGAATCATGAATTTAATCATAAATCATGAATCGAATCATGAAACATGAATTTAATCATGAATCATGAATTGAATCATGAATCATGAATTGCATCATGAATCATGAATTGAATCATGAATCATTAATCATGAATTAAATCATGAATCATGAAATGAATCATGAATTGAATCATGAATCATGAATCATGAATTGAATCATGAATCATGAAAGGAATCATGAATTGAATCATGAATCATGAATCCAATCATGAATCATGAATTGAATCATGAATTGAATCATAAATCATGAATCATGAATTGAATCATGAATCATGAATCGAATCATGAATCATGAATTGAATAATGAATCATGAATCATGAATTGAATCATGAATCATGAATAGAATCATGAATCATGAATTGAATCATGAATCATGAATCATGAATCATGAATTGAATCATGAATCATGAATTGAATCATGAATCATGAATCGAATCATGAATCATGAATCATGAATCATGAATCGAATCATGAATCATGAATTGAATCATGAATCATGAATTAAATCATGAATCATGAATCATGAATAATGAATTGAATCATGAATCATGAATTGAATCATGAATCATGAATTAAATAATGAATCATAAATCATGAATTGAATCATGAATCATGAATCGAATCATGAATCATGAATTAAATAATGAATCATAAATCATGAATTGAATCATGAATCATGAATCGAATTATGAATCATGAATTAAATAATGAATCATGAATCGAATCATGAATCATGAATTGAATCATGAATCATGAATTGAATCTTGAATCATGAATCATGAATTGAATCATGAATCATGAATCATGAATCGAATCATGAATCATAAATCATGAATTATGAATCATAAATCGAATTATGAATCATGAATTAAATCAAGAATCATGAATTGAATCAAGAATCATGAATCATGAATTGAATCATGAATTATGAATCATGAATCATGAATCGAATCATGAATCATGAATCGAATCATGAATCATGAATCATGAATCGAATCATGAATCATGAATCATGAATCATGAATTGAATCATGAATCATGAATTAAATCATGAATCATGAATCGAATCATGAATCATGAATTGAATCATGAATCATGAATTGAATCATGAATCATGAATCATGAATCATGAATTGAATCATGAATCATGAATCATGAATTAAATCATGAATCATGAATCATGAATCGAATCATGAGTCATGAATCGAATCATAAATTATGAATCATGAATCATGAATTGAATTATGAATCATGAATCGAATCATGAATCATGAATCATGAATTAAATCATGAATCATGAATCATGAATCATGAATCATGAATCGAATCATGAATTATGCATCATGAATCATGAATTGTAACATGAGTCATGAATCGAATCATGAATCATGAATCGAAACATAAATCATGAATTGAATCATGAATCATGAATTGAATCATGAATTATGAATCGAAACTCGAATCATGAAATGAATCATGAATTGAATCATGAATCATGAATCATGAATTGAATCATGAATTATGAAATGAATCATGAATTGAATCATGAATCAAATCATGAATCATGAATTAAATCATGAATCATAAATTGAATCATAATTCATGAATCGAATCATGAATCATGAATTGAATCATGAATTGAATCATAAATCATGAATCATGAATTGAATCAGGAATCATGAATCGAATCATGAATCATGAATTGAATCATGAATCATGAATCATTAATCATGAATCATGAATCGAATCATGAATCATGAATTGAATCATGAATCATGAATTGAATCATGAATCATGAATCATGAATTGAATCATGAATCATGAATCATGAATTGAGTCATGAATCATGAATCGAATCATAAATCATGAATTAAATAATGAATCATGAATCATGAATTGAATCATGAATCATGAATTGAATCATGAATCATGAATCGAATCATGAATCATGAATTAAATAATGAATCATGAATCATGATTTGAATTATAAATCATGAATCTAATCATGAATCATGAATCGAATCATGAATCATGAATTAAATAATGAATCATGAATTGAATCATGAATCATGAATCATGAATCGAATCATGAATCATAAATCATGAATTATGAATCATGAATTGAATCATGAATCATAAATCGAATCATGAATCATGAATTGAATCATGAATCATGAATTTAATCATAAATCATAAATCGAATCATGAATCATGAATTGAATCATGAATTGAATCATAAATCATGAATTGAATCATAAATCATAAATCGAATCATGAATCATGAATTGAATCATGAATCATGAATTTAATCATAAATCATAAATCGAATCATGAATCATGAATTAAATCATGAATCATTAATCATGAATTAAATCATGAATCATGAAATGAATCATGAATTGAATCATGAATCATGAATCATGAATTGAATCATGAATCATGAAAGGAATCATGATTTGAATCATGAATCATGAATCGAATCATGAATCATGAATTGAATCATGAATTGAATCATAAATCATGAATCATGAATTGAATCATGAATCATGAATCGAATCATGAATCATGAATTGAATCATGAATCATGAATCATGAATTGAATCATGAATCATGAATTGAATCATGAATCATGAATTGAATCATGAATCATGAATCATGAATTGAATCATGAATCATGAATCATGAATTGAATCATGAATCATGAATCGAATCATGAATCATGAATCATGAATCATGAATCGAATCATGAATCATGAATTGAATCATGAATCATGAATTAAATCATGAATCATGAATCAAGAATAATGAATTGAATCATGAATCAAGAATCGAATCATGAATCATGAATTAAATAATGAATCATAAATCATGAATTGAATCATGAATCATGAATCGAATCATGAATCATGAATTAAATAATGAATCATGAATCGAATCATGAATCATGAATTGATTCATGAATCATGAATTGAATCTTGAATCATGAATCATGAATTGAATCATGAATCATGAATCATGAATCGAATCATGAATCATAAATCATGAATTATGAATCATAAATCGAATCATGAATCATGAATTGAATCATGAATCATGAATCGAATCATGAATCATGAATCATGAATCGAATCATGAATCATAATATGAATCATGAATCATGAATCATGAATCGAATCATGAATCATGAATCCTGAATTGAATCATGAATCATGAATCATGAATTGAATAATGAAATGAATCATGAATCATGAATTGAATCATGAATCATGAATCATGAATCATGAATCATGAATCATGAATTGAATCATGAATCATGAATCATGAATCATGAATTGAATCATGAAATGAATCATGAATCATGAATTGAATCATAATTTGAATCATGAATCATGAATCATGAATCATGAATCATGAATCATGAATCGAATCATGAATCATGAATCCTGAATTGAATCATGAATCATGAATCATGAATTGAATAATGAAATGAATCATGAATCATGAATTGAATCATGAATCATGAATCGAATCATGAATCTCGAATCATGAATTGAATCATGAATCATGAATTGAATCAATAATTGAATCATAAATCATGAATCATGAATTGAATCATAAATCATAAATCGAATCATGAATCATGAATTGAATCATGAATCATGAATCATGAATTGAATCATGAATCATGAATCGAATCATGAATCTCGAATCATGAATTGAATCATGAATCATGAATTGAAACATGAATTGAATCATAAATCATGAATCATGAATTGAATCATGAATCATGAATTGAATCATGAATCTCGAATCATGAATTGAATCATGAATCATGAATTTAATCATGAATTGAATCATAAATCATGAATTGAATCATAAATCATAAATTGAATCATGAATCATGAATTTAATCATGAAACATGAATCATGAATCGAATCATGAATCATGAATCATGAATCGAATTATGAATCATGAATTGAATCATGAATCATGAATTTAATCATAAATCATGAATCGAATCATGAAACATGAATTGAATCATGAATCATGAATTGAATCATGAATCATGAATTGAATCATGAATCTCGAATCATGAATTGAATCATGAATCATGAATTGAATCATGAATTGAATCATAAATCATGAATTGAATCATAAATCATAAATCGAATCATGAATCATGAATTGAATCATGAAACATGAATCATGAATCGAATCATGAATCATGAATCATGAATCGAATTATGAATCATGAATTGAATCATGAATCATGAATTTAATCATAAATCATGAATCGAATCATGAAACATGAATTGAATCATGAATCATGAATTGAATCATGAATCATGAATTGCATCATGAATCATGAATTGAATCATGAATCATTAATCATGAATTAAATCATGAATTATGAAATGAATCATGAATTGAATCATGAATCATGAATCATGAATTGAATCATGAATCATGAAATGGATCATGAATTGAATCATGAATCATGAATCGAATCATAAATCATGAATTGAATCATGAATTGAATCATAAATCATGAATCATGAATTGAATCATGAATCGAATCATGAATCATGAATCGAATCATGAATCATGAATTGAATCATGAATCATGAATCATGAATTGAATCATGAATCATGAATTGAATCATGAATCATGAATCATGAATTGAATCATGAATCATGAATCATGAATTGAATCATGAATCATGAATCGAATCATGAATCATGAATCATGAATCGAATCATGAATCATAATTTGAATCATGAATCATGAATCATGAATCGAATCATGAATCATGAATCCTGAATTGAATCATGAATCATGAATCATGAATTGAATAATGAAATGAATCATGAATCATGAATCGAATCATAATTTGAATCATGAATCATGAATCATGAATCGAATCATGAATCATGAATCATGAATTGAATCATGAAATGAATCATGAATCATGAATTGAAACATAATTTGAATCATGAATCATGAATCATGAATCATGAATCGAATCATGAATCATGAATCCTGAATTGAATCATGAATCATGAATCATGAATTGAATAATGAAATGAATCATGAATCATGAATCATGAATTGAATCATGAATCATGAATCGAATCATGAATCTCGAATCATGAATTGAATCATGAATCATGAATTGAATCAATAATTGAATCATAAATCATGAATCATGAATTGAATCATAAATCATAAATCGAATCATGAATCATGAATTGAATCATGAATCATGAATCATGAATTGAATCATGAATCATGAATCGAATCATGAATCTCGAATCATGAATTGAATCATGAATCATGAATTGAATCATGAATTGAATCATAAATCATGAATCATGAATTGAATCATGAATCATGAATTGAATCATGAATCTCGAATCATGAATTGAATCATGAATTATGAATTGAATCATGAATTGAATCATAAATCATGAATTGAATTATGAATCATGAATTGAATCATGAATCATGAATTTAATCATAAATCATGAATCGAATCATGAAACATGAATTGAATCATGAATCATGAATTGAATCATGAATCATGAATTGCATCATGAATCATGAATTAAATCATGAATCATGAAATGAATCATGAATTGAATCATGAATCATGAATCATGAATTGAATCATGAATCATGAAAGGAATCATGAATTGAATCATGAATCATGAATCGAATCATGAATCATGAATTGAATCATGAATTGAATCATAAATCATGAATCATGAATTGAATCATGAATCATGAATCGAATCATGAATCATGAATTGAATCATGAATCATGAATTGAATCATGAATCATGAATCGAATCACGAATCATGAATTGAATCATGAATTGAATCATAAATCATGAATCATGAATTGAATCATGAATCATGAATCGAATCATGAATTATGAATTGAATCATGAATCATGAATCATGAATTGAATCATGAATCATGAATTGAATCATGAATCATGAATTGAATCATGAATCATGAATCGAATCATGAATCATGAATCATGAATCATGAATCAAATCATGAATCATGAATTGAATCATGAATCATGAATTAAATCATGAATCATGAATCATGAATAATGAATTGAATCATGAATCATGAATTGAATCATGAATCATGAATTAAATAATGAATCATAAATCATGAATTGAATCATGAATCATGAATCGAATCATGAATCATGAATTAAATAATGAATCATAAATCATGAATTGAATCATGAATCATGAATCAAATCATGAATCATGAATTAAATCATGCATCATGATTCATGAATTGAATCATGCATCATGATTCATGAATCGAATCATGAATCATAAATCATGAATCATGAATCATAAATCGAATCATGAATCATGAATTAAATCATGAATCATGAATCGAATCATGAATCATGAATCATGAATCGAATCATGAATCATAATTTGAATCATGAATCATGAATCATGAATCGAATCATGAATCATGAATCCTGAATTGAATCATGAATCATGAACCATGAATTGAATAATGAAATGAATCATGAATCATGAATTGAATCATAATTTGAATCATGAATCATGAATCATGAATCATGAATCATGAATTGAATCATGAATCATGAATCATGAATTGAATCATGAAATGAATCATGAATCATGAATTGAATCATAATTTGAATCATGAATCATGAATCATGAATCATGAATCGAATCATGAATCATGAATCCTGAATTGAATCATGAATCATGAATCATGAATTGAATAATGAAATGAATCATGAATCATGAATCATGAATTGAATCATGAATCATGAATCGAATCATGAATCTCGAATCGTGAATTGAATCATGAATCATGAATTGAATCAATAATTGAATCATAAATCATGTATCATGAATTGAATCATAAATCATAAATCGAATCATGAATCATGAATTGAATCATGAATTGAATCATAAATCATGAATTGAATCATAAATCATAAATCGAATCATGAATCATGAATTGAATCATGAAACATGAATCATGAATCGAATCATGAATCATGAATCATGAATCGAATTATGAATAATGAATTGAATCATGAATCATGAATTTAATCATAAATCATGAATCGAATCATGAAACATGAATTTAATCATGAATCATGAATTGAATCATGAATCATGAATTGCATCATGAATCATGAATTGAATCATGAATCATTAATCATGAATTAAATCATGAATCATGAAATGAATCATGAATTGAATCATGAATCATGAATTGAATCATGAATCATGAAAGGAATCATGAATTGAATCATGAATCATGAATCGAATCATGAATCATGAATTGAATCATGAATTGAATCATAAATCATGAATCATGAATTGAATCATGAATCATGAATCGAATCATGAATCATGAATTGAATCATGAATCATGAATTGAATCATGAATCATGAATAGAATCATGAATCATGAATTGAATCATGAATCATGAATCATGAATCATGAATTGAATCATGAATCATGAATCATGAATTGAATCATGAATCATGAATCGAATCATGAATCATGAATTGAATCATGAATCATGAATTAAATCATGAATCATGAATCATGAATAATGAATTGAATCATGAATCATGAATTGAATCATGAATCATGAATTAAATAATGAATCATAAATCATGAATTGAATCATGAATCATGAATCGAATCATGAATCATGAATTAAATAATGAATCATAAATCATGAATTGAATCATGAATCATGAATCGAATTATGAATCATGAATTAAATAATGAATCATGAATCGAATCATGAATCATGAATTGAATCATGAATTATGAATTGAATCTTGAATCATGAATCATTAAATTGAATCATGAATCATGAATCATGAATCGAATCATGAATCATAAATCATGAATTATGAATCATAAGTCGAATTATGAATCATGAATTGAATCATGAATCATGAATTGAATCTTGAATCATGAATCATGAATTGAATCATGAATTATGAATCATGAATCATGAATCGAATCATGAATCATGAATCGAATCATGAATCATGAATCATGAATCGAATCATGAATCATGAATCATGAATCATGAATTGAATCATGAATCATGAATTAAATCATGAATCATGAATCGAATCATGAATCATGAATTGAATCATGAATCATGAATTGAATCATGAATCATGAATCATGAATCATGAATTGAATCATGAATCATGAATCATGAATTAAATCATGAATCATGAATCATGAATTGAATCATGAGTCATGAATCGAATCATAAATTATGAATCATGAATCATGAATTGAATTATGAATCATGAATCGAATCATGAATCATGAATCTTGAATCATGAATTAAATCATGAATCATGAATCATGAATCGAATCATGAATTATGCATCATGAATCATGAATTGTATCATGAATCATGAATCGAATCATGAATCATGAATCGAAACATAAATCATGAATTGAATCATGAATCATGAATTGAATCATGAATTATGAATCGAAACTCGAATCATGAAATGAATCATGAATTGAATCATGAATCATGAATCATGAATTGAATCATGAATTATGAAATGAATCATGAATTGATCCATGAATCATGAATCAAATCATGAATCATGAATTAAATCATGAATCATAAATTGAATCATAATTCATGAATCGAATCATGAATCATGAATTGAATCATGAATTGAATCATAAATCATGAATCATGAATTGAATCATGAATCATGAATTGAATCATGAATCATGAATCATGAATCATGAATTGAATCATGAATCATGAATCATGAATTGAGTCATGAATCATGAATCGAATCATGAATCATGAATTAAATAATGAATCATGAATCATGAATCATGAATTGAATCATGAATCATGAATCATGAATTGAGTCATGAATCATGAATCGAATCATGAATCATGAATTAAATAATGAATCATGAATCATGAATTGAATCATGAATCATGAATTGAATCATGAATCATGAATCGAATCATGAATCATGAATTAAATAATGAATCATGAATCATGATTTGAATTATAAATCATGAATCTAATCATGAATCATGAATCGAATCATGAATCATGAATTTAATAATGAATCATGAATTGAATCATGAATCATGAATCATGAATCGAATCATGAATCATAAATCATGAATTATGAATCATGAATTGAATCATGAATCATGAATTGAATCATGAATCATGAATCGAATCATGAATCTCGAATCATGAATTGAATCATGAATCATGAATTGAATCATGAATTGAATCATAAATCATGAATTGAATCATAAATCATAAATCGAATCATGAATCATGAATTGAATCATGAATCATGAATTTAATCATAAATCATAAATCGAATCATGAATCATGAATTAAATCATGAATCATTAATAATGAATTAAATCATGAATCATGAAATGAATCATGAATTGAATCATGAATCATGAATCATGAATTGAATCATGAATCATGAAAGGAATCATGATTTGAATCATGAATCATGAATCGAATCATGAATCATGAATTGAATCATGAATTGAATCATAAATCATGAATCATGAATTGAATCATGAATCATGAATCGAATCATGAATCATGAATTGAATCATGAATCATGAATCATGAATTGAATCATGAATCATGAATTGAATCATGAATCATGAATTGAATCATGAATCATGAATCATGAATCATGAATTGAATCATGAATCATGAATCATGAATTGAATCATGAATCATGAATCGAATCATGAATCATGAATCATGAATCATGAATCGAATCATGAATCATGAATTGAATCATGAATCATGAATTAAATCATGAATCATGAATCAAGAATAATGAATTGAATCATGAATCAAGAATCGAATCATGAATCATGAATTAAATAATGAATCATAAATCATGAATTGAATCATGAATCATGAATCGAATCATGAATCATGAATTAAATCATGAATCATGAATCGAATCATGAATCATGAATTGAATCATGAATCATGAATTGAATCTTGAATCATGAATCATGAATTGAATCATGAATCATGAATCATGAATCGAATCATGAATCATAAATCATGAATTATGAATCATAAATCGAATCATGAATCATGAATTGAATCATGAATCATGAATCGAATCATGAATCATGAATCATGAATCGAATCATGAATCATAATATGAATCATGAATCATGAATCATGAATCAAATCATGAATCATGAATCCTGAATTGAATCATGAATCATGAATCATGAATTGAATAATGAATCATGAATCATGAATTAAATCATGAATCATGAATCATGAATTGAATCATGAGTCATGAATCGAATCATAAATTATGAATCATGAATCATGAATTGAATTATGAATCATGAATCGAATCATGAATCATGAATCATGAATCATGAATTAAATCATGAATCATGAATCATGAATCGAATCATGAATTATGCATCATGAATCATGAATTGTATCATGAATCATGAATCGAATCATGAATCATGAATCGAAACATAAATCATGAATTGAATCATGAATCATGAATTGAATCATGAATTATGAATCGAAACTCGAATCATGAAATGAATCATGAATTGAATCATGAATCATGAATCATGAATTGAATCATGAATTATGAAATGAATCATGAATTGATCCATGAATCATGAATCAAATCATGAATCATGAATTAAATCATGAATCATAAATTGAATCATAATTCATGAATCGAATCATGAATCATGAATTGAATCATGAATTGAATCATAAATCATGAATCATGAATTGAATCATGAATCATGAATTGAATCATGAATCATGAATCATGAATCATGAATTGAATCATGAATCATGAATCATGAATTGAGTCATGAATCATGAATCGAATCATGAATCATGAATTAAATAATGAATCATGAATCATGAATCATGAATTGAATCATGAATCATGAATCATGAATTGAGTCATGAATCATGAATCGAATCATGAATCATGAATTAAATAATGAATCATGAATCATGAATTGAATCATGAATCATGAATTGAATCATGAATCATGAATCGAATCATGAATCATGAATTAAATAATGAATCATGAATCATGATTTGAATTATAAATCATGAATCTAATCATGAATCATGAATCGAATCATGAATCATGAATTTAATAATGAATCATGAATTGAATCATGAATCATGAATCATGAATCGAATCATGAATCATAAATCATGAATTATGAATCATGAATTGAATCATGAATCATGAATTGAATCATGAATCATGAATCGAATCATGAATCTCGAATCATGAATTGAATCATGAATCATGAATTGAATCATGAATTGAATCATAAATCATGAATTGAATCATAAATCATAAATCGAATCATGAATCATGAATTGAATCATGAATCATGAATTTAATCATAAATCATAAATCGAATCATGAATCATGAATTAAATCATGAATCATTAATCATGAATTAAATCATGAATCATGAAATGAATCATGATTGAATCATGAATCATGAATCATGAATTGAATCATGAATCATGAAAGGAATCATGATTTGAATCATGAATCATGAATCGAATCATGAATCATGAATTGAATCATGAATTGAATCATAAATCATGAATCATGAATTGAATCATGAATCATGAATCGAATCATGAATCATGAATTGAATCATGAATCATGAATCATGAATTGAATCATGAATCATGAATTGAATCATGAATCATGATTGAATCATGAATCATGAATCATGAATCGAATCATGAATCATGAATCATGAATCATGAATTGAATCATGAATCATGAATCGAATCATGAATCATGAATCATGAATCATGAATCGAATCATGAATCATGAATTGAATCATGAATCATGAATTAAATCATGAATCATGAATCAAGAATAATGAATTGAATCATGAATCAAGAATCGAATCATGAATCATGAATTAAATAATGAATCATAAATCATGAATTGAATCATGAATCATGACTCGAATCATGAATCATGAATTAAATCATGAATCATGAATCGAATCATGAATCATGAATTGAATCATGAATCATGAATTGAATCTTGAATCATGAATCATGAATTGAATCATGAATCATGAATCATGAATCGAATCATGAATCATAAATCATGAATTATGAATCATAAATCGAATCATGAATCATGAATTGAATCATGAATCATGAATCGAATCATGAATCATGAATCATGAATCGAATCATGAATCATAATATGAATCATGAATCATGAATCATGAATCAAATCATGAATCATGAATCCTGAATTGAATCATGAATCATGAATCATGAATTGAATAATGAAATGAATCATGAATCATGAATTGAATCATGAATCATGAATCATGAATCATGAATCATGAATTGAATCATGAATCATGAATCATGAATCATGAATTGAATCATGAAATGAATCATGAATCATGAATTGAATCATAATTTGAATCATGAATCATGAATCATGAATCATGAATCATGAATCGAATCATGAATCATGAATCCTGAATTGAATCATGAATCTTGAATCATGAATTGAATAATGAAATGAATCATGAATCATGAATCATGAATTGAATCATGAATCATGAATCGAATCATGAATCTCGAATCATGAATTGAATCATGAATCATGAATTGAATCAATAATTGAATCATAAATCATGAATCATGAATTGAATCATAAATCGAATCATGAATCATGAATTGAATCATGAATCATGAATCATGAATTGAATCATGAATCATGAATCGAATCATGAATCTCGAATCATGAATTGAATCATGAATCATGAATTGAAACATGAATTGAATCATAAATCATGAATCATGAATTGAATCATGAATCATGAATTGAATCATGAATCTCGAATCATGAATTGAATCATGAATCATGAATTTAATCATGAATTTAATCATAAATCATGAATTGAATCATAAATCATAAATTGAATCATGAATCATGAATTTAATCATGAAACATGAATCATGAATCGAATTATGAATCATGAATTGAATCATGAATCATGAATTTAATCATAAATCATGAATCGAATCATGAAACATGAATTGAATCATGAATCATGAATTGAATCATGAATTATGAATTGCATCATGAATCATGAATTGAATCATGAATCATTAATCATGAATTAAATCATGAATCATGAAATGAATCATGAATTGAATCATGAATCATGAATCATGAATTGAATCATGAATCATGAAAGGAATCATGAATTGAATCATGAATCATGAATCGAATCATAAATCATGAATCATGAATTGAATCATGAATCATAAATCGAATCATGAATTATAAATTGAATCATGAATCATGAATCATGAATTGAATCATGAATCATGAATTGAATCATGAATCATGAATTGAATCATGAATCATAAATCATGAATCATGAATTGAATCATGAATCATGAATCATGAATTGAATCATGAATCATGAATCAAATCATGAATCATGAATCATGAATAGAATCATGAATCATGAATTGAATCATGAATCATGAATTAAATCATGAATCATGAATCATGAATAATGAATTGAATCATGAATCATGAATTGAATCATGAATCATGAATTAAATAATGAATCATAAATCATGAATTGAATCATGAATCATGAATCGAATGATGAATCATGAATTAAATAATGAATCATAAATCATGAATTGAATCATGAATCATGAATCGAATCATGAATCATGAATTAAATAATGAATCATGAATCGAATCATGAATCATGAATTGAATCATGAATCATGAATTGAATCTTGAATCATGAATCATGAATTGAATCATGAATCATGAATCATGAATCGAATCATGAATCATAAATCATGAATTATGAATCATAAATCGAATCATGAATCATGAATTGAATCATGAATCATGAATTGAATCTTGAATCATGAATCATGAATTGAATCATGAATTATGAATCATGAATCATCAATCGAATCATGAATCATCAATCGAATCATGAATCATGAATCGAATCATGAATCATAAATCATGAATTATGAATCATAAATCGAATCATGAATCATGAATTGAATCATTAATCATGAATTGAATCTTGAATCATGAATCATGAATTGAATCATGAATTATGAATCATGAATCATGAATCGAATCATGAATCATGAATCGAATCATGAATCATGAATCGAATCATGAATCATGAATCATGAATCATAAATTGAATCATGAATCATGAATCATGAATTAAATCATGAATCATGAATCGAATCATGAATCATGAATTGAATCATGAATCATGAATTGAATCATGAATCATGAATCATGAATCATGAATTGAATCATGAATCATGAATCATGAATTAAATCATGAATCATGAATCGAATCATGAATCATGAATTGAATCATGAATCATGAATTGAATCATGAATCATGAATCATGAATCATGAATTGAATCATGAATCATGAATCATGAATTAAATCATGAATCATGAATCATGAATCGAATCATGAGTCATGAATCGAATCATAAATTATGAATCATGAATCATGAATTGAATTATGAATCATGAATCAAATCATGAATCATGAATCATGAATCATGAATTAAATCATGAATCATGAATCATGAATCGAATCATGAATCATGAATCGAAACATAAATCATGAATTGAATCATGAATCATGAATTGAATCATGAATTATGAATCGAAACTCGAATCATGAAATGAATCATGAATTGAATCATGAATCATGAATCATGAATTGAATCATGAATCATGAAAGGAATCATGAATTGAATCATGAATCATGAATCGAATCATGAATCATGAATTGAATCATGAATCATGAATTAAATAATGAATCATGAATCGAATCATGAATCATGAATTGAATCATAAATCATGAATTGAATCTTGAATCATGAATCATGAATTGAATCATGAATCATGAATCATGAATCGAATCATGAATCATAAATCATGAATTATGAATCATAAATCGAATCATGAATCATGAATTGAATCATGAATCATGAATTGAATCTTGAATCATGAATCATGAATTGAATCATGAATTATGAATCATGAATCATGAATCGAATCATGAATCATGAATCGAATCATGAATCATGAATCATGAATCGAATCATGAATCATAAATCATGAATTATGAATCATAAATCGAATCATGAATCATGAATTGAATCATGAATCATGAATTGAATCTTGAATCATGAATCATGAATCATGAATTAAATCATGAATCATGAATCATGAATTGAGTCATGAATCATGAATCGAATCATGAATCATGAATTAAATAATGAATCATGAATCATGAATTGAATCATGAATCATGAATTGAATCATGAATCATGAATAGAATCATGAATCATGAATTAAATAATGAATCATGAATCATGATTTGAATTATAAATCATGAATCTAATCATGAATCATGAATCGAATCATGAATCATGAATTAAATAATGAATCATGAATTGAATCATGAATCATGAATCATGAATCGAATCATGAATCATAAATCATGAATTATGAATCATGAATTGAATCATGAATCATGAATTGAATCATTAATCATGAATTGAATCATGAATTATGAATCGAATCATGAATCATGAATCAAATCATGAATCATGAATTGAATCATGAATCATGAATCATGAATTGAATCATGAATCATGAATTGAATCATGAATCATGAATTGAATCATGAATTGAATCATGAATCATGAATCATGAATCATGAATCATGAATTGAATCATGAATCATGAATCATGAATTGAATCATGAATCATGAATCGAATCATGAATCATGAATTGAATCATGAATCATGAATCATGAATTGAATCATGAATCATTAATCGAATCATGAATCATGAATTGAATCATGAATCATGAATTGAATCATAAATTGAATCATAAATCATAAATCATGAATTGAATCATGAATCATGAATCGAATCATGAATCATGAATCTAATCATGAATCATGAATTGAATCATAAATTGAATCATAAATCATAAATCATGAATTGAATCATGAATCATGAATCATGAATCATGAATTGAATCATGAAATGAATCATGAATCATGAATTGAATCATAATTTGAATCATGAATCATGAATAATGAATCATGAATCGAATCATGAATCATGAATCCTGAATTGAATCTTGAATCATGAATCATGAATCATGAATCATGAATTGAATCATGAATTATGAATCATGAATCATGAATCGAATCATGAATCATGAATCAAATCATGAATCATGAATCATGAATCGAATCATGAATCATGAAATGAATCATGAATTGAATCATGAATTGAATCATAAATCATGAATCATGAATTGAATCATGAATCATGAATCGAATCATGAATGAATCGCATCATGAATCATGAATTGAATCATGAATTATGAATTGAATCATGAATCATGAATTATGAATCATGAATTAAATCATGAATCATGAATTGAATCATGAATCATGAATTGAATCATGAATCATGAATCGAATCATGAATCATGAATCGAATCATGAATCATGAATTGAATCATGAATCATGAATCATGAATTGAATCATGAATCATGAATCATGAATTGAATCATGAATTATGAATCGAATCATGAATCATGAATTGAATCATGAATCATGAATCATGAATTGAATCATGAATCATGAATCGAATCATGAATCATCAATTGAATCATGAATCATGAATTGAATCATAAATTGAATCATAAATCATAAATCATGAATTGAATCATGAATCATGTATCGAATCATGAATCATGAATCTAATCATGAATCATGAATTGAATCATAAATTGAATCATAAATCATAAATCATGAATTGAATCATGACCATGAATCATGAATCATGAATTGAATCATGAAATGATAATGAATCATGAATTGAATCATAATTTGAATCATGAATCATGAATCATGAATCATGAATCATGAATCATGAATCATGAATCATGAATCATGAATCATGAATCATGAATCATGAATTGAATCATGAATCATGAATCATGAATTGAATAATGAAATGAATCATGAATCATGAATCATGAATTGAATCATGAATCATGAATCGAATCATGAATCTCGAATCATGAATTGAATCATAAATCATGAATTGAATCAATAATTGAATCATAAATCATGAATCATGAATTGAATCATAAATCGAATCATGAATCATGAATTGAATCATGAATCATAAATCATGAATTGAATCATGAATCATGAATCATGAATTGAATCATGAATTATGAATCGAATCATGAATCATGAATTGAATCATGAATCATGAATCATGAATTGAATCATGAATCATGAATCGAATCATGAATCATCAATTGAATCATGAATCATGAATTGAATCATAAATTGAATCATTAAATCATAAATCATGAATTGAATCATGAATCATGTATCGAATCATGAATCATGAATCTAATCATGAATCATGATTGAATCATAAATTGAATCATAAATCATAAATCATGAATTGAATCATGAACCATGAATCATGAATCATGAATTGAATCATGAAATGAATAATGAATCATGAATTGAATCATAATTTGAATCATGAATCATGAATCATGAATCATGAATCATGAATCATGAATCATGAATCATGAATCATGAATCATGAATTGGAATCATGAATCATGAATCATGAATTGAATCATGAATTGAATCATAAATCATGAATCATGAATTGAATCATGAATCATGAATTGAATCATGAATCTCGAATCATGAATTGAATCATGAATCATGAATTGAATCATGAATTGAATCATAAATCATGAATTGAATCATAAATCATAAATCGAATCATGAATCATGAATTGAATCATGAAACATGAATCATGATCGAATCATGAATCATGAATCATGAATCGAATTATGAATCATGAATTGAATCATGAATCATGAATTTAATCATAAATCATGAATCGAATCAATGAAAACATGAATTGAATCATGAATCATGAATTGAATCATGAATCATGAATTGCATCATGAATCATGAATTGAATCATGAATCATTAATCATGAATTAAATCATGAATTATGAAATGAATCATGAATTGAATCATGAATCATGAATCATGAATTGAATCATGAATCATGAAATGGATCATGAATTGAATCATGAATCATGAATCGAATCATAAATCATGAATTGAATCATGAATTGAATCATAAATCATGAATCATGAATTGAATCATGAATCATGAATCGAATCATGAATCATGAATCGAATCATGAATCATGAATTGAATCATGAATCATGAATCATGAATTGAATCATGAATCATGAATTGAATCATGAATCATGAATCATGAATTGAATCATGAATCATGAATCATGAATTGAATCATGAATCATGAATCGAATCATGAATCATGAATCATGAATCAAATCATGAATCATAATTGAATCATGAATCATGAATCATGAATCGAATCATGAATCATGAATCCTGAATTGAATCATGAATCATGAATCATGAATTGAATAATGAAATGAATCATGAATCATGAATTGAATCATAATTTGAATCATGAATCATGAATCATGAATCGAATCATGAATCATGAATCATGAATTGAATCATGAAATGAATCATGAATCATGAATTGAAACATAATTTGAATCATGAATCATGAATCATGAATCATGAATCGAATCATGAATCATGAATCCTGAATTGAATCATGAATCATGAATCATGAATTGAATCATGAATCATGAATCGAATCATGAATCTCGAATCATGAATTGAATCATGAATCATGAATTGAATCAATAATTGAATCATAAATCATGAATCATGAATTGAATCATAAATCATAAATCGAATCATGAATCATGAATTGAAATCATGAATCATGAATCATGAATTGAATCATGAATCATGAATCGAATCATGAATCTCGAATCATGAATTGAATCAATGAATCATGATTGAATCATGAATTGAATCATAAATCATGAATCATGAATTGAATCATGAATCATGAATTGAATCATGAATCTCGAATCATGAATTGAATCATGAATTATGAATTGAATCATGAATTGAATCATAAATCATGAATTGAATTATGAATCATGATTGAATCATGAATCATGAATTTAATCATAAATCATGAATCGAATCATGAAACATGAATTGAATCATGAATCATGAATTGAATCATGAATCATGAATTGCATCATGAATCATGAATTAAATCATGAATCATGAAATGAATCATGAATTGAATCATGAATCATGAATCATGAATTGAATCATGAATCATGAAAGGAATCATGAATTGAATCATGAATCATGAATCGAATCATGAATCATAAATTGAATCATGAATTGAATCATAAATCATGAATCATGAATTGAATCATGAATCATGAATCGAATCATGAATCATGAATTGAATCATGAATCATGAATTGAATCATGAATCATGAATCGAATCAGAATCATGAATTGAATCATGAATTGAATCATAAATCATGAATCATGTAATTGAATCATGAATCATGAATCGAATCATGAATTATGAATTGAATCAATGAATCATGATCATGAATTGAATCATGATCATGAATTGAATCATGAATCATGAATTGAATCATGAATCATGAATCGAATCATGAATCATGAATCATGAATCATGATCAAATCATAAATCATGAATTGAATCATGAATCATGAATTAAATCATGAATCATGAATCATGAATAATGAATTGAATCATGAATCATGAATTGAATCATGAATCATGAATTAAATAATGAATCATAAATCATGAATTGAATCATGAATCATGAATCGAATCATGAATCATGAATTAAATAATGAATCATAAATCATGAATTGAATCATGAATCATGAATCGAATCATGAATCATGAATTAAATCATGCATCATGATTCATGAATTGAATCATGCATCATGATTCATGAATCGAATCATGAATCATAAATCATGAATCATGAATCATAAATCGAATCATGAATCATGAATTAAATCATGAATCATGAATCATGAATTAAATCATGAATCATGAATCGAATCATGAATCATGAATCATGAATCGAATCATGAATCATAATTTGAATCATGAATCAGAATCATGAATCGAATCATGAATCATGAATCCTGAATTGAATCATGAATCATGAACCATGAATTGAATAATGAAATGAATCATGAATCATGAATTGAATCATAATTTGAATCATGAATCATGATTCATGAATCATGAATCATGAATTGAATCATGAATCATGAATCATGAATCATGAATTGAATCATGAAATGAATCATGAATCATGAATTGATTCATAATTTGAATCATGATCATGAATCATGAATCATGAATCGAATCATGAATCATGAATCCTGAATTGAATCATGAATCATGAATCATGAATTGAATAATGAAATGAATCATGAATCATGAATCATGAATTGAATCATGATCATGAATCGAATCATGAATCTCGAATCGTGAATTGAATCATGAATCATGAATTGAATCAATAATTGAATCATAAATCATGTATCATGAATTGAATCATAAATCATAAATCGAATCATGAATCATGAATTGAATCATGAATCATGAATCATGAATTGAATCATGAATCATGAATCGAATCATGATCTCGAATCATGAATTGAATCATGAATCATGAATTGAATCATGAATTGAATCATAAATCATGAATCATGAATTGAATCATGAATCATGAATTGAATCATAGAATCTCGAATCATGAATTGAATCATGAATCAGAATTGAATCATGAATTGAATCATAAATCATGAATTGAATCATAAATCATAAATCGAATCATGATCATGAATTGAATCATGAAACATGAATCATGAATCGAATCATGAATCATGAATCATGAATCGAATTATGAATCATGAATTGAATCATGAATCATGAATTTAATCATAAATCATGAATCGAATCATGAAACATGAATTTAATCATGAATCATGAATTGAATCATGAAATCATGAATTGCATCATGAATCATGAATTGAATCATGAATCATTAATCATGAATTAAATCATGAATCATGAAATGAATCATGAATTGAATCATGAATCATGAATTGATCATGAATCATGAAAGGAATCATGAATTGAATCATGAATCATGAATCGAATCATGAATCATGAATTGAATCATGATTGAATCATAAATCATGAATCATGAATTGAATCATGAATCATGAATCGAATCATGAATCATGAATTGAATCATGAATCATGAATTGAATCATGAATCATGAATAGAATCATGATCATGAATTGAATCATGAATCATGAATCATGAATCATGAATTGAACTCATGAATCATGAATCATGAATTGAATCATGAATCATGAATCGAATCATGAATCATGAATTGAATCATGAATCATGAATTAAATCATGAATCATGTATCATGAATAATGAATTGAATCATGAATCATGAATTGAATCATGAATCATGAATTAAATAATGAATCATAAATCATGAATTGAATCATGAATCATGAATCGAATCATGAATCATGAATTAAATAATGAATCATAAATCATGAATTGAATCATGAATCATGAATCGAATTATGAATCATGAATTAAATAATGAATCATGAATCGAATCATGAATCATAAATCATGAATTATGAATCATAAGTCGAATTATGAATCATGAATTGAATCATGAATCATGAATTGAATCTTGAATCATGAATCATGAATGAATCATGAATTATGAATCATGAATCATGAATCGAATCATGAATCATGAATCGAATCATGAATCATGAATCATGAATCAGAATCATGAATCATGAATCATGAATCATGAATTGAATCATGAATCATGAATTTAAATCATGAATCATGAATCGGAATCATGAATCTGAATTGAATCATGAATCATGAATTGAATCAGATCATGAATCATGAATCATGAATTGAATCATGAATCATGAATCATGAATTAATCATGAATCATGAATCATGAATTGAATCATGAGTCATGAATCGAATCATAAATTATGAATCATGAATCATGAATTGAATTATGAATCATGATTCGAATCATGAATCATGAATCATGAATCATGAATTAAATCATGAATCATGAATCATGAATCGAATCATGAATTATGCATCATGAATCATGAATTGTATCATGAATCATGAATCGAATCATGAATCATGAATCGATAACATAAATCATGAATTGAATCATGAATCATGAATTGAATCATGAATTATGAATCGAAACTCGAATCATGAAATGAATCATGAATTGAATCATGAATCATGAATCATGAATTGAATCATGAATTATGAAATGAATCATGAATTGATCCATGAATCATGAATCAAATCATGTATCATGAATTAAATCATGAATCATAAATTGAATCATAATTCATGAATCGAATCATGAATCATGAATTGAATCATGAATTGAATCATAAATCATGAATCATGAATTGAATCATGAATCATGAATTGAATCATGAATCATGAATCATGAATCATGAATTGAATCATGAATCATGAATCATGAATTGAGTCATGAATTCATGAATCGAATCATGAATCATGAATTAAATAATGAATCATGAATCATGAATCATGAATTGAATCATGAATCATGAATCATGAATTGAGTCATGAATCATGAATCGAATCATGAATCATGAATTAAATAATGAATCATGAATCATGAATTGAATCATGAATCATGAATTGAATCATGAATCATGAATCGAATCATGATCATGAATTAAATAATGAATCATGAATCATGATTTGAATTATAAATCATGAATCTAATCATGAATCATGAATCGAATCATGAATCATGAATTTAATAATGAATCATGAATTGAATCATGAATCATGAATCATGAATCGAATCATGAATCATAAATCATGAATTATGAATCATGAATTGAATCATGAATCATGAATTGAATCATGAATCATGAATCGAATCATGAATCTCGAATCATGAATTGATCATGAATCATGAATTGAATCATGAATTGAATCATAAATCATGAATTGAATCATAAATCATAAATCGAATCATGAATCATGAATTGAATCATGAATCATGAATTTAATCATAAATCATAAATCGAATCATGAATCATGAATTAAATCATGAATCATTAATCATGAATTAAATCATGAATCATGAAAATGAATCATGAATTGAATCATGAATCATGAATCATGAATTGAATCATGAATCATGAAAGGAATCATGATTTGAATCATGAATCATGAATCGAATCATGAATCATGAATTGAATCATGAATTGAATCATAAATCATGAATCATGAATTGAATCATGAATCATGAATCGAATCATGAATCATGATTGAATCATGATTCATGAATCATGAATTGAATCATGAATCATGAATTGAATCATGAATCATGAATTGAATCATGAAATCATGAATCATGATCATGAATTGAATCATGAATCATGAATCATGAATTGAATCATGAATCATGATCGAATCATGAATCATGAATCATGAATCATGAATCGAATCATGAATCATGAATTGAATCATGAATCATGAATTAAATCATGAATCATGAATCAAGAATAATGATTGAATCATGAATCAAGAATCGAATCATGAATCATGAATTAAATAATGAATCATAAATCATTGAATTGAATCATGAATCATGAATCGAATCATGAATCATGAATTAAATCATGAATCATGAATCGAATCATGAATCATGAATTGAATCATGAATCATGAATTGGAATCTTGAATCATGAATCATGAATTGAATCATGAATCATGAATCATGATCGAATCATGAATCATAAATCATGAATTATGATCATAAATCGAATCATGAATCATGAATTGAATCATGAATCATGAATCGAATCATGAATCATGAATCATGAATCGAATCATGAATCATAATATGAATCATGAATCATGAATCATGAATCAAATCATGAATCATGAATCCTGAATTGAATCATGAATCATGAATCATGAATTGAATAATGAAATGAATCATGAATCATGAATTGAATCATGAATCATGAATCATGAATCATGAATCATGAATTGAATCATGAATCATGAATCATGAATCATGAATTGAATCATGAAATGAATCATGAATCATGAATTGAATCATAATTTGAATCATGAATCATGAATCATGAATCATGAATCATGAATCGAATCATGAATCATGACTCCTGAATTGAATCATGAATCTTGAATCATGAATTGAATAATGAAATGAATCATGAATCATGAATCATGAATTGAATCATGAATCATGAATCGAATCATGAATCTCGAATCATGAATTGAATCATGAATCATGAATTGAATCAATAATTGAATCATAAATCATGAATCATGAATTGAATCATAAATCGAATCATGAATCATGAATTGAATCATGAATCATGAATCATGAATTGAATCATGAATCATGAATCGAATCATGAATCTCGAATCATGAATTGAATCATGAATCATGAATTGAAACATGAATTGAATCATAAATCATGAATCATGAATTGAATCATGAATCATGAATTGAATCATGAATCTCGAATCATGAATTGAATCATGAATCATGAATTTAATCATGAATTGAATCATAAATCATGAATTGAATCATAAATCATAAATTGAATCATGAATCATGAATTTAATCATGAAACATGAATCATGAATCGAATCATGAATCATGAATCATGAATCGAATTATGAATCATGAATTGAATCATGAATCATGAATTTAATCATAAATCATGAATCGAATCATGAAACATGAATTGAATCATGAATCATGAATTGAATCATGAATTATGAATTGCATCATGAATCATGAATTGAATCATGATCATTAATCATGAATTATATCATGAATCATGAAATGAATCATGAATTGAATCATGAATCATGAATCATGAATTGAATCATGAATCATGAAAGGAATCATGATTGAATCATGAATCATGAATCGAATCATAAATCATGAATCATGAATTGAATCATGAATCATAAATCGAATCATGAATTATAATTGAATCATGAATCATGAATCATGAATTGAATCATGAATCATGAATTGAATCATGAATCATGAATTGAATCATGAATCATAAATCATGAATCATGATTGAATCATGAATCATGAATCATGAATTGAATCATGAATCATGAATCAAAATCAATGAATCATGAATCATGAATCGAATCATGAATCATGAATTGAATCATGAATCATGAATTAAATCATGAATCATGAATCATGAATAATGAATTGAATCATGAATCATGAATTGAATCATGAATCATGAATTAAATATTGTAATCATAAATCATGAATTGAATCATGAATCATGAATCGAATGATGAATCATGAATTAAATAATGAATCATAAATCATGAATTGAATCATGAATCATGAATCGAATCATGAATCATGAATTAATAATGAATCATGAATCGAATCATGAATCATGAATTGAATCATGAATCATGAATTGAATCTTGAATCATGAATCATGAATTGAATCATGAATCATGAATCATGAATCGAATCATTGAATCATAAATCATGAATTATGAATCATAAATCCGAATCATGAATCATTGAATTGAATCATGAATCATGAATTGAATCTTGAATCATGAATCATGAATTGAATCATGAATTATGAATCATGAATCATCAATCGAATCATGAATCATCAATCGAATCATGAATCATGAATCATGAATCGAATCATGAATCATAAATCATGATTATGAATCATAAATCGAATCATGAATCATGAATTGAATCATTAATCATGAATTGAATCTTGAATCATGAATCATGAATTGAATCATGATTATGAATCATGAATCAAGATCGAATCATGATCATGAATCGAATCATGAATCATGAATCATGATCGAATCATGAATCATGAATCATGAATCATAAATTGAATCATGAATCATGAATCATGAATTAAATCATGAATCATGAATCGAATCATGAATCATGAATAGAATCATGAATCATGAATTGAATCATGAATCATGAATCATTGAATCATGAATCATGATTGAATCATGAATCATGAATCATGAATTAAATCATGAATCATGAATCGAATCATGAATCATGAATTGAATCATGAATCATGAATTGAATCATGAATCATGAATCATGAATCATGAATTGAATCATGAATCATGAATCATGAATTAAATCATGAATCATGAATCATGAATCGAATCATGAGTCATGAATCGAATCATAAATTATGAATCATGAATCATGAATTGAATTATGAATCATGAATCAAATCATGAATCATGAATCATGAATCATGAATTTAAATCATGAATCATGAATCATGAATCGAAACATGAATTATGCATCATGAATCATGAATTGTATCATGAATCATGAATCGAATCATGAATCATGAATCGAAACATAAATCATGAATTGAATCATGAATCATGAATTGAATCATGAATTATGAATCGAAACTCGAATCATGAAATGAATCATGAATTGAATCATGAATCATGAATCATGAATTGAATCATGAATCATGAAAGGAATCATGAATTGAATCATGAATCATGTATCGAATCATGAATCATGAATTGAATCATGAATCATGAATTAAATAATGAATCATGAATCGAATCATGAATCATGAATTGAATCATAAATCATGAATTGAATCTTGAATCATGAATCATGAATTGAATCATGAATCATGAATCATGAATCGAATCATGAATCATAAATCATGAATTATGAATCATAAATCGAATCATGATCATGAATTGAATCATGAATCATGAATTGAATCTTGAATCATGAATCATGAATTGAATCATGAATTATGAATCATGAATTCATGAATCGAATCATGAATCATGAATCGAATCATGAATCATGAATCATGAATCGAATCAGGAATCATAAATCATGATTATGAAACATAAATCGAATCATGAATCATGAATTGAATCATGAATCATGAATTGAATCTTGAATCCTGAATCATGAATCTGAATTAAATCATGAATCATGAATCATGAATTGAGTCATGAATCATGAATCGACATCATGAATCATGAATTAAATAATGAATCATGAATCATGAATTGAATCATGAATCATGAATTGAATCATGAATCATGAATAGAATCATGAATCATGAATTAAATAATGAATCATGAATCATGATTTGAATTATAAATCATGAATCTAATCATGAATCATGAATCGAATCATGAATCATGAATTAAATAATGAATCATGAATTGAATCATGAATCATGAATCATGAATCGAATCATGAATCATAAATCATGAATTATGAATCATGAATTGAATCATGAATCATGAATTGAATCATTAATCATGAATTGAATCATGAATTATGAATCGAATCATGAATCATGAATCAAAATCATGAATCATGAATTGAATCATGAATCATGAATTGAATCATGAATCATGAATTGAATCATGAATCATGAATTGAATCATGAATTGAATCATGAATCATGAATCATGAATCATGAATCATGAATTGATTCATGAATCATGAATCATGAATTGAATCATGAATCATGAATCGAATCATGAATCATGAATTGAATCATGAATCATGAATCATGAATTGAATCATGAATCATTAAGTTCGAATCATGAATCATGAATTGAATCATGAATCATGAATTGAATCATAAATTGAATCATAAATCATAAATCATGAATTGAATCATGAATCATGAATCGAATCATGAATCATGAATCTAATCATGAATCATGATTGAATCATAATTGAATCATAAATCATAAATCATGAATTGAATCATGAATCATGAATCATGGAATCATGAATTGAATCTTGAATGAAATCATGAATCATGAATTGAATCATAATTTGAATCATGAATCATGAATAAATGAATGATGAATCGAATCATGAATCATGAATCCTGAATTGAATCTGAATCTGAATCATGAATCATGAATCATGATCTGAATTGAATCATGAATTATGAATCATGAATCATGAATCGAATCATGAATCATGAATCAAATCATGAATCATGAATCATGAATCGAATCATGAATCATGAAATGAATCATGAATTGAATCATG
Organism: Mixophyes fleayi; assembly: GCF_038048845.1. NCBI lineage: Eukaryota > Metazoa > Chordata > Amphibia > Anura > Limnodynastidae > Mixophyes > Mixophyes fleayi. The sequence goes on along the minus strand of NW_027448097.1, from coordinate 25,554 downwards.
AATTGAATCATAAATCATGATCATGAATTGAATCATGATCATGATCGAATCATGAATGAATCGCATCATGAATCATGAATTGAATCATGAATTATGAATTGAATCATGAATCATGAATTATGAATCATGAATTAAATCATGAATCATGAATTGAATCATGAATCATGAATTGAATCATGAATCATGAATCGAATCATGAATCATGAATCGAATCATGAATCATGAATTGAATCATGAATCATGAATCATGAATTGAATCATGAATCATGAATCATGAATTGAATCATGAATTATGAATCGAATCATGAATCATGAATTGAATCATGAATCATGAATCATGAATTGAATCATGAATCATGAATCGAATCATGAATCATCAATTGAATCATGAATCATGAATTGAATCATAAATTGAATCATAAATCATAAATCATGAATTGAATCATGAATCATGTATCGAATCATGAATCATGAATCTAATCATGAATCATGAATTGAATCATAAATTGAATCATAAATCATAAATCATGAATTGAATCATGAACCATGAATCATGAATCATGAATTGAATCATGAAATGAATAATGAATCATGAATTGAATCATAATTTGAATCATGAATCATGAATCATGAATCATGAATCATGAATCATGAATCATGAATCATGAATCATGAATTGAATCATGAATCATGAATCATGAATTGAATAATGAAATGAATCATGAATCATGAATCATGAATTGAATCATGAATCATGAATCGAATCATGAATCTCGAATCATGAATTGAATCATAAATCATGAATTGAATCAATAATTGAATCATAAATCATGAATCATGAATTGAATCATAAATCGAATCATGAATCATGAATTGAATCATGAATCATAAATCATGAATTGAATCATGAATCATGAATCGAATCATGAATCTCGAATCATGAATTGAAGCATGAATCATGAATTGAATCATGAATTGAATCATAAATCATGAATCATGAATTGAATCATGAATCATGAATTGAATCATGAATCTCGAATCATGAATTGAATCATGAATCATGAATTGAATCATGAATTGAATCATAAATCATGAATTGAATCATAAATCATAAATCGAATCATGAATCATGAATTGAATCATGAAACATGAATCATGAATCGAATCATGAATCATGAATCATGAATCGAATTATGAATCATGAATTGAATCATGAATCATGAATTTAATCATAAATCATGAATCGAATCATGAAACATGAATTGAATCACGAATCATGAATTGAATCATGAATCATGAATTGCATCATGAATCATGAATTGAATCATGAATCATTAATCATGAATTAAATCATGAATCATGAAATGAATCATGAATTGAATCATGAATCATGAATCATGAATTGAATCATGAATCATGAAATGAATCATGAATTGAATCATGAATCATGAATCGAATCATGAATCATGAATTGAATCATGAATTGAATCATAAATCATGAATCATGAATTGAATTATGAATCATAAATCGAATCATATATCATGAATTGAATCATGAATCATGAATCATGAATTGAATCATGAATCATGAATTGAATCATGAATCATGAATCATGAATCATGAATTGAATCATGAATCATGAATCGAATCATGAATCATGAATCATGAATCGAATCATGAATCATAATTTGAATCATGAATCATGAATCATGAATCATGAATCATGAATCGAATCATGAATCATGAATCCTGAATTGAATCATGAATCATGAATCATGAATTGAATAATGAAATGAATCATAAATCATGAATCATGAATTGAATCATGAATCATGAATCGAATCATGAATTTCGAATCATGAATTAAATCATGAATCATGAATTGAATTAATAATTGAATCATAAATCATGAATCATGAATTGAATCATAAATCATAAATCGAATCATGAATCATGAATTGAATCATAAATCATGAATCATGAATTGAATCATGAATCATGAATCGAATCATGAATCTCGAATCATGAATTGAATCATGAATCATGAATTGAGTGATGAATTGAATCATAAATCATGAATCATGAATTGAATCATGAATCATGAATTGAATCATGAATCATGAATTGAATCATGAATTGAATCATAAATCATGAATTGAATCATGAATCATGAATCCTGAATTGAATCTTGAATCATGAATCATGAATCATGAATCATGAATTGAATCATGAATTATGAATCATGAATCATGAATCGAATCATGAATCATGAATCAAATCATGAATCATGAATCATGAATCGAATCATGAATCATGAAATGAATCATGAATTGAATCATGAATTGAATCATAAATCATGAATCATGAATTGAATCATGAATCATGAATCGAATCATGAATAATGAATCGCATCATGAAACATGAATTGAATCATGAATTATGAATTGAATCATGAATCATGAATTATGAATCATGAATTAAATCATGAATCATGAATTGAATCATGAATCATGAATTGAATCATGAATCATGAATCGAATCATGAATCATGAATCATGAATTGAATCATGAATCATGAATCATGAATTGAATCATGAATCATGAATCATGAATTGAATCATGAATCATGAATCGAATCATGAATCATGAATTGAATCATGAATCATGAATCATGAATTGAATCATGAATCATGAATCGAATCATGAATCATCAATTGAATCATAAATCATGAATTGAATCATAAATTGAATCATAAATCATAAATAATGAATTGAATCATGAATCATGTATCGAATCATGAATCATGAATCTAATCATGAATCATGAATTGAATCATAAATTGAATCATAAATCATAAATCATGAATTGAATCATGAACCATGAATCATGAATCATGAATTGAATCATGAAATGAATCATGAATCATGAATTGAATCATAATTTGAATCATGAATCATGAATCATGAATCATGAATCATGAATCATGAATTGAATCATGAATCATGAATCATGAATTGAATAATGAAATGAATCATGAATCATGAATCATGAATTGAATCATGAATCATGAATCGAATCATGAATCTCGAATCATGAATTGAATCATAAATCATGAATTGAATCAATAATTGAATCATAAATCATGAATCATGAATTGAATCATAAATCGAATCATGAATCATGAATTGAATCATGAATCATAAATCATGAATTGAATCATGAATCATGAATCGAATCATGAATCTCGAATCATGAATTGAAGCATGAATCATGAATTAAATCATGAATTGAATCATAAATCATGAATCATGAATTGAATCATGAATCATGAATTGAATCATGAATCTCGAATCATGAATTGAATCATGAATCATGAATTGAATCATGAATTGAATCATAAATCATGAATTGAATCATAAATCATAAATCGAATCATGAATCATGAATTGAATCATGAAACATGAATCATGAATCGAATCATGAATCATGAATCATGAATCGAATTATGAATCATGAATTGAATCATGAATCATGAATTTAATCATAAATCATGAATCGAATCATGAAACATGAATTGAATCACGAATCATGAATTGAATCATGAATCATGAATTGCATCATGAATCATGAATTGAATCATGAATCATTAATCATGAATTAAATCATGAATCATGAAATGAATCATGAATTGAATCATGAATCATGAATCATGAATTGAATCATGAATCATGAAATGAATCATGAATTGAATCATGAATCATGAATCGAATCATGAATCATGAATTGAATCATGAATTGAATCATAAATCATGAATCATGAATTGAATTATGAATCATAAATCGAATCATGAATCATGAATTGAATCATGAATCATGAATCATGAATTGAATCATGAATCATGAATTGAATCATGAATCATGAATCATGAATTGAATCATGAATCATGAATCGAATCATGAATCATGAATCATGAATCATGAATCGAATCATGAATCATAATTTGAATCATGAATCATGAATCATGAATCATGAATCATGAATCGAATCATGAATCATGAATCCTGAATTGAATCATGAATCATGAATCATGAATTGAATAATGAAATGAATCATAAATCATGAATCATGAATTGAATCATGAATCATGAATCGAATCATGAATTTCGAATCATGAATTGAATCATGAATCATGAATTGAATTAATAATTGAATCATAAATCATGAATCATGAATTGAATCATAAATCATAAATCGAATCATGAATCATGAATTGAATCATGAATCATGAATCATGAATTGAATCATGAATCATGAATCGAATCATGAATCTCGAATCATGAATTGAATCATGAATCATGAATTGAATCATGAATTGAATCATAAATCATGAATCATGAATTGAATCATGAATCATGAATTGAATCATGAATCATGAATTGAATCATGAATTGAATCATAAATCATGAATTGAATCATAAATCATAAATCGAATCATGAATCATGAATTGAATCATGAAACATGAATCATGAATCGAATCATGAATCATGAATCATGAATCGAATTATGAATCATGAATTGAATCATGAATCATGAATTTAATCATAAATCATGAATCGAATCATGAAACATGAATTGAATCATGAATCATGAATTGAATCATAATTCATAAATTGCATCATGAATCATGAATTGAATCATGAATCATTAATCATGAATTAAATCATGAATCATGAAATGAATCATGAATTGAATCATGAATCATGAATCATGAATTGAATCATGAATCATGAAATGAATCATGAATTGAATCATGAATCATGAATCGAATCATGAATCATGAATTGAATCATGAATTGAATCATAAATCATGAATCATGAATTGAATCATGAATCATGAATCGAATCATGAATCATGAATTGAATCATGAATCATGAATCATGAATTGAATCATGAATCATGAATTGAATCATGAATCATGAATTGAATCATGAATCATGAATCATGAATCATGAATTGAATCATGAATCATGAATCGAATCATGAATCATGAATCATGAATCATGAATCGAAACATGAATCATGAATTGAATCATGAATCATGAATTGAATCATGAATCATGAATCATGAATAATGAATTGAATCATGAATCATGAATTGAATCATAAATCATAATTTAAATCATGAATCATGAATTAAATAATGTATCATAAATCATGAATTGAATCATGAATCATGAATCATAGATTGAATCATGAATCATGAATCATGAATCGAATCATGAATCATAAATCATGAATTATGAATCATAAATCGAATCATGAATCATGAATTGAATCATGAATCATGAATTGAATCTTGAATCATGAATCATGAATTGAATCATGAATTATGGATCATGAATCATGAATCGAATCATGAATCATGAATCGAATCATGAATCATGAATCATGAATCGAATCATGAATCATGAATCATGAATCATGAATTGAATCATGAATCATGAATCATGAATTAAATCATGAATCATGAATCGAATCATGAATCATGAATTGAATCATGAATCGTGAATTGAATCATGAATCATGAATCATGAATCATGAATTGAATCATCAATCATGAATCATGAATTAAATCATGAATCATGAATCATGAATCGAATCATGAGTCATGAATCGAATCATGAATTATGAATCATGAATCATGAATCGAATCATGAATCATGAATCGAATCATGAATCATGAATCATGAATCATGAATTAAATCATGAATCATGAATCATGAATCAAATCATGAATTATGAATCATGAATCATGAATTGAATCATGAATCATGAATCATGAATCGAATCATGAATCATGAATCATGAATCGAATCATGAATCATGAATCGAATCATGAATCATGAATCATGAATCATGAATTAAATCATGAATCATGAATCATGAATCAAATCATGAATTATGAATCATGAATCATGAATTGAATCATGAATCATGAATCATGAATCGAATCATGAATCATGAATCATGAATCGAATCATGAATCATGAATCGAAACATAAATCATGAATTGAATCATGAATCATGAATTGAATCATGAATTATGAATCGAAACTCGAATCATGAAATGAATCATGAATTGAATCATGAATCATGAATCATGAATTGAATCATGAATCATGAATCATGAATTGAATCATGAATCATGAATCATGAATTGAATCATGAATTATGAAATGAATCATGAAATGAATCATGAATCATGAATCAAATCATGAATCATGAATTAAATCATGAATCATAAATTGAATCATAATTCATGAATCGAATCATGAATCATGAATTGAATCATGAATTGAATCATAAATCATGAATCATGAATTGAATCATGAATCATGAATCATGAATCATGAATTGAATCATGAATCATGAATCATGAATTGAGTCATAAATCATGAATCGAATCATGAATCATGAATTAAATAATGAATCATGAATTGAATCATGAATCATGAATCGAATCATGAATCATGAATTAAATAATGAATCATGAATCATGATTTGAATTATAAATCATGAATCTAATCATGAATCATGAATCGAATCATGAATCATGAATTGAATCATGAATCATGAATTGAATCATGAATCCTGAATCATGAATCATGAATTGAATCATGAATCATGAATCATGAATTGAATCATGAATCATGAATCGAATCATGAATCATGAATTGAATCATGAATCATGAATCATGAATTGAATCATGAATCATTAATCGAATCATGAATCATGAATTGAATCATGAATCATGAATTGAATCATGAATTGAATCATAAATCATAAATCATGAATTGAATCATGAATCATGAATCGAATCATGAATCTAATCATGAATCATGAATCATGAATTGAATCATAAATTGAATCATAAATCATGAATTGAATCATGAATCATGAATAATGAATCATGAATCGAATCATGAAATGAATCATGAATCATGAATTGAATCATAATTTGAATCATGAATCATGAATCATGAATAATGAATCATGAATCGAATCATGAATCATGAATCCTGAATTTAATCTTGAATCATGAATTATGAATCATGAATCATGAATCGAATCATAAATCATGAATCAAATCATGAATCATGAATCGAATCATGAATCATATAATGAATCATGAATTGAATCATAAATCATGAATTATGAATTGAATCATGAATCATGAATCGAATCATGAATCGCATCATGAATCATGAATTGAATCATGAATTATGAATTGAATCATGAATCATGAATTAAATCATGAATCATGAATTGAATCATGAATCATGAATCGAATCATGAATCATGAATCGAATCATGAATCATGAATTGAATCATGAATCATGAATTGAATCATGAATCATGAATCATGAATTGAATCATGAATCATGAATCGAATCATGAATCATGAATTGAATCATGAATCATGAATCATGAATTGAATCATGAATCATGAATCGAATCATGAATCATCAATTGAATTATGAATCATGAATTGAATCATAAATTGAATCATAAATCATAAATCATGAATTGAATCATGAATCATGTATCGAATCATGAATCATGAATCTAATCATGAATCATGAATCATGAATTGAATCATAAATTGAATCATAAATCATAAATCATGAATTGAATCATGAACCATGAATCATGAACCATGAATCATGAATCATGAATTGAATCATGAAATGAATCATGAATCATGAATTGAATCATAATTTGAATCATGAATCATGAATCATGAATCGAATCATGAATCATGAATCATGAATTGAATAATGAAATGAATTATGAATCATGAATCATGAATTGAATCATGAATCATGAATCAAATCATAAATCTTGAATCATGAATTGAATCATGAATCATGAATTGAATCAATAATTGAATCATAAATCATGAATCATGAATTGAATTAAAAATCATAAATCGAATCATGAATCATGAATTGAATCATGAATCATGAATCATGAATTGAATCATGAATCATGAATTAATTCATGAATCTCGAATCATGAATTGAATCATGAATCATGAATTGAATCATGAATTAAATCATAAATCATGAATTGAATCATAAATCATAAATCGAATCATGAATCATGAAGTGAATCATGAAACATGAATCATGAATCGAATCATGAATCATGAATCATGAATCGAATTATGAATCATGAATTGAATCATGAATCATGAATTTAATCATAAATCATGAATCGAATCATGAAACATGAATTGAATCATGAATCATGAATTGAATCATGAATCATGAATTGCATCATGAATCATGAATTGAATCATGAATCATTAATCATGAATTAAATCATGAATCATGAATCGAATCATGAATCATGAATCCTGAATTGAATCATGAATCATGAATCATGAATTGAATCATAAATCATGAATCGAATCATGAATCATGAATTGAATCATGAATCATGAATCATGAATTGAATCATGAATCATTAATCGAATCATGAATCATGAATTGAATCATGAATCATGAATTGAATCATAAATTGAATCATAAATCATAAATCATGAATTGAATCATGAATCATGAATCGAATCATGAATCATGAATCTAATCATGAATCATGAATCATGAATTGAATCATAAATTGAATCATAAATCATAAATCATGAATTGAATCATGAATCATGAATCATGAATAATGAATCATGAATCGAATCATGAAATGAATCATGAATCATGAATTGAATCATAATTTGAATCATGAATCATGAATCATGAATAATGAATCATGAATCGAATCATGAATCATGAATCCTGAATTGAATCTTGAATCATGAATCATGAATCATGAATCATGAATTGAATCATGAATTATGAATCATGAATCATGAATCGAATCATGAATCATGAATCAAATCATGAATCATGAATCATGAATCGAATCATGAATCATATAATGAATCATGAATTGAATCATGAATTGAATCATAAATCATGAATCATGAATTGAATCATGAATCATGAATCGAATCATGAATCGCATCATGAATCATGAATTGAATCATGAATTATGAATTGAATCATGAATCATGAATTATGAATCATGAATTAAATCATGAATTGAATCATGAATCATGAATTGAATCATGAATCGAATCATGAATCATGAATCGAATCATGAATCATGAATTGAATCATGAATCATGAATCATGAATTGAATCATGAATCATGAATTAAATCATGAATCATGAATCGAATCATGAATCATGAATTGAATCATGAATCATGAATCATGAATTGAATCATGAATCATGAATCGAATCATGAATCATCAATTGAATCATGAATCATGAATTGAATCATAAATTGAATCATAAATCATAAATCATGAATTGAATCATGAATCATGTATCGAATCATGAATCATGAATCTAATCATGAATCATGAATCTAATCATGAATCATGAATCATGAATTGAATCATAAATTGAATCATAAATCATAAATCATGAATTGAATCATGAATCATGAATCATGAATAATGAATCATGAATCGAATCATGAAATGAATCATGAATCATGAATTGAATCATAATTTGAATCATGAATCATGAATCATGAATAATGAATCATGAATCGAATCATGAATCATGAATCCTGAATTGAATCTTGAATCATGAATCATGAATCATGAATCATGAATTGAATCATGAATTATGAATCATGAATCATGAATCGAATCATGAATCATGAATCAAATCATGAATCATGAATCATGAATCGAATCATGAATCATATAATGAATCATGAATTGAATCATGAATTGAATCATAAATCATGAATCATGAATTGAATCATGAATCATGAATCGAATCATGAATCGCATCATGAATCATGAATTGAATCATGAATTATGAATTGAATCATGAATCATGAATTATGAATCATGAATTAAATCATGAATTGAATCATGAATCATGAATTGAATCATGAATCGAATCATGAATCATGAATCGAATCATGAATCATGAATTGAATCATGAATCATGAATCATGAATTGAATCATGAATCATGAATTAAATCATGAATCATGAATCGAATCATGAATCATGAATTGAATCATGAATCATGAATCATGAATTGAATCATGAATCATGAATCGAATCATGAATCATCAATTGAATCATGAATCATGAATTGAATCATAAATTGAATCATAAATCATAAATCATGAATTGAATCATGAATCATGTATCGAATCATGAATCATGAATCTAATCATGAATCATCAATTGAATCATAAATTGAATCATAAATCATAAATCATGAATTGAATCATGAACCATGAATCATGAATCATGAATTGAATCATAAAATGAATCATGAATCATGAATTGAATCATAATTTGAATCATGAATCATGAATCATGAATCGAATCATGAATCATGAATCCTGAATTGAATCATGAATCATGAATCATGAATTGAATAATGAAATGAATCATGAATCATGAATCATGAATCATGAATCGAATTATGAATCATGAATTGAATCATGAATCATGAATTTAATCATAAATCATGAATCGAATCATGAAACATGAATTGAATCACGAATCATGAATTGAATCATGAATCATGAATTGCATCATGAATCATGAATTGAATCATGAATCATTAATCATGAATTAAATCATGAATCATGAAATGAATCATGAATTGAATCATGAATCATGAATCATGAATTGAATCATGAATCATGAAATGAATCATGAATTGAATCATGAATCATGAATCGAATCATGAATCATGAATTGAATCATGAATTGAATCATAAATCATGAATCATGAATTGAATCATGAATCATGAATCGAATCATGAATCATGAATTGAATCATGAATCATGAATCATGAATTGAATCATGAATCATGAATCATAAATCATGAATCGAATCATGAATCATGAATTAAATAATGAATCATGAATTGAATCATGAATCATGAATCGAATCATGAATCATGAATTAAATAATGAATCATGAATCATGATTTGAATTATAAATCATGAATCTAATCATGAATCATGAATCGAATCATGAATCATGAATTAAATAATGAATCATGAATTGAATCATGAATCATGAATCATGAATCGAATCATGAATCATAAATCATGAATTATGAATCATGAATCGAATCATGAATTGAATCATGAATCATGAATTGAATCATGAATCATGAATCGAATCATGAATCATGAATCGAATCATGAATCATGAATTGAATCATGAATCATGAATTGAATCATGAATCCTGAATCATGAATCATGAATTGAATCATGAATCATGAATCATGAATCGAATCATGAATCATGAATTGAATCATGAATCATGAATCATGAATTGAATCATGAATCATTAATCGAATCATGAATCATGAATTGAATCATGAATCATGAATTGAATCATAAATTGAATCATAAATCATAAATCATGAATTGAATCATGAATCATATATCGAATCATGATTCATGAATCTAATCATGAATCATGAATCTAATCATGAATCATGAATCATGAATTGAATCATAAATTGAATCATAAATCATAAATCATGAATTGAATCATGAATCATGAATCATGAATAATGAATCATGAATCGAATCATGAAATGAATCATGAATCATGAATTGAATCATAATTTGAATCATGAATCATGAATCATGAATAATGAATCATGAATCGAATCATGAATCATGAATCCTGAATTGAATCTTGAATCATGAATCATGAATCATGAATCATGAATCATGAATTGAATCATGAATTATGAATCATGAATCATGAATCGAATCATAAATCATGAATCAAATCATGAATCATGAATCGAATCATGAATCATATAATGAATCATGAATTGAATCATAAATCATGAATTATGAATTGAATCATGAATCATGAATCGAATCATGAATCGAATCATGAATCATGAATTGAATCATGAATTATGAATTGAATCATGAATCATATAATGAATCATGAATTGAATCATAAATCATGAATTATGAATTGAATCATGAATCATGAATCGAATCATGAATCGCATCATGAATCATGAATTGAATCATGAATTATGAATTGAATCATGAATCATGAATCATGAATTGAATCATGAATCATGAATCGAATCATGAATCATGAATTGAATCATGAATCATGAATCATGAATTGAATCATGAATCATGAATCGAATCATGAATCATCAATTGAATTATGAATCATGAATTGAATCATAAATTGAATCATAAATCATGAATTGAATCATGAATCATGTATCGAATCATGAATCATGAATCTAATCATGAATCATGAATCATGAATTGAATCATAAATTGAATCATAAATCATAAATCATGAATTGAATCATGAACCATGAATCATGAATCATGAATTGAATCATGAAATGAATCATGAATCATGAATTGAATCATAATTTGAATCATGAATCATGAATCATGAATCGAATCATGAATCATGAATCATGAATTGAATAATGAAATGAATCATGAATCATGAATCATGAATTGAATCATGAATCATGAATCAAATCATGAATCTTGAATCATGAATTGAATCATGAATCATGAATTGAATCAATAATTGAATCATAAATCATGAATCATGAATTGAATCATAAATCATAAATCGAATCATGAATCATGAATTGAATCATGAATCATGAATCATGAATTGAATCATGAATCATGAATTGAATCATGAATTAAATCATAAATCATGAATTGAATCATAAATCATAAATCGAATCATGAATCATGAAGTGAATCATGAAACATGAATCATGAATCGAATCATGAATCATGAATCATGAATCGAATTATGAATCATGAATTGAATCATGAATCATGAATTTAATCATAAATCATGAATCGAATCATGAAACATGAATTGAATCATGAATCATGAATTGAATCATGAATCATGAATTGCATCATGAATCATGAATTGAATCATGAATCATTAATCATGAATTAAATCATGAATCATGAATCGAATCATGAATCATGAATCCTGAATTGAATCATGAATCATGAATCATGAATTGAATCATGAATCATGAATCGAATCATGAATCATGAATTGAATCATGAATCATGAATCATGAATTGAATCATGAATCATTAATCGAATCATGAATCATGAATTGAATCATGAATCATGAATTGAATCATAAATTGAATCATAAATCATAAATCATGAATTGAATCATGAATCATGAATCATGAATCTAATCATGAATCATGAATCATGAATTGAATCATAAATTGAATCATAAATCATAAATCATGAATTGAATCATGAATCATGAATCATGAATAATGAATCATGAATCGAATCATGAAATGAATCATGAATCATGAATTGAATCATAATTTGAATCATGAATCATGAATCATGAATAATGAATCATGAATCGAATCATGAATCATGAATCCTGAATTGAATCTTGAATCATGAATCATGAATCATGAATCATGAATTGAATCATGAATTATGAATCATGAATCATGAATCGAATCATGAATCATGAATCAAATCATGAAACATTAATCATGAATCGAATCATGAATCATATAATGAATCATGAATTGAATCATAAATTGAATCATAAATCATGAATCATGAATTGAATCATGTATCATGAATCGAATCATGAATCGCATCATGAATCATGAATTGAATCATGAATAATGAATTGAATCATGAATCATGAATTATGTATCATTAATTAAATCATGAATCATGAATTGAATCATGAATCATGAATTGAATCATGAATCATGAATCGAATCATGAATCATGAATCGAATCATGAATCATGAATTGAATCATGAATCATGAATCATGAATTGAATCATGAATCATGAATTAAATCATGAATCATGAATCGAATCATGAATCATGAATTGAATCATGAATCATGAATCATGAATTGAATCATGAATCATGAATCGAATCATGAATCATCAATTGAATCATGAATCATGAATTGAATCATAAATTGAATCATAAATCATAAATCATGAATTGAATCATGAATCATGTATCGAATCATGAATCATGAATCTAATCATGAAACATCAATTGAATCATAAATTGAATCATAAATCATAAATCATAAATTGAATCATGAACCATGAATCATGAATCATGAATTGAATCATGAAATGAATCATGAATCATGAATTGAATCATAATTTGAATCATGAATCATGAATCATGAATCGAATCATGAATCATGAATTGAATCATAATTTGAATCATGAATCATGAATCATGAATCGAATCATGAATCTTGAATCCTGAATTGAATCATGAATCATGAATCATGAATTAAATAATGAAATGAATCATGAATCATGAATCATGAATCATGAATCGAATTATGAATCATGAATTGAATCATGAATCATGAATTTAATCATAAATCATGAATCGAATCATGAAACATGAATTGAATCACGAATCATGAATTGAATCATGAATCATGAATTGCATCATGAATGATGAATTGAATCATGAATCATTAATCATGAATTAAATCATGAATCATGAAATGAATCATGAATTGAATCATGAATCATGAATTGAATCATGAATCATGAAATGAATCATGAATTGAATCATGAATCATGAATCGAATCATGAATCATGAATTGAATCATGAATTGAATCATAAATCATGAATCATGAATTGAATCATGAATCATGAATCGAATCATGAATCATGAATTGAATCATGAATCATGAATCATGAATTGAATCATGAATCATGAATTGAATCATGAATCATGAATCATGAATCATGAATTAAATAATGAATCATGAATCATGAATTGAATCATGAATCATGAATCGAATCATGAATCATGAATCATGAATCATGAATCGAATCATGAATCATAATTTGAATCATGAATCATGATCATGAATCATGAATCGAATCATGAATCATGAATCCTGAATTGAATTATGAATCATGAATCATGAATTGAATAATGAAATGAATCATAAATCATGAATCATGAATTGAATCATGAATCATGAATCGAATCATGAATCTCGAATCATGAATTGAATCATGAATCATGAATTGAATTAATAATTGAATCATAAATCATAAATCATGAATTGAATTTTAAATCATAAATCGAATCATGAATCATGAATTGAATCATGAATCATGAATCATGAATTGAATCATGAATCATGAATCGAATCATGAATCTCGAATCATGAATTGAATCATGAATCATGAATTGAATCATGAATTGAATCATAAATCATGAATCATGAATTGAATCATGAATCATGAATTGAATCATGAATCATGAATTGAATCATGAATTGAATCATAAATCATGAATTGAATCATAAATCATAAATCGAATCATGAATTGAATCATGAAACATGAATCATGAATCGAATCATGAATCATGAATCATGAATCGAATTATGAATCATGAATTGAATCATGAATCATGAATTTAATCATAAATCATGAATCGAATCATGAAACATGAATTGAATCATGAATCATGAATTGAATCATAATTCATAAATTGCATCAATGAATCATGAATTGAATCATGAATCATTAATCATGAATTGAATCATGAATCATGAAATGAATCATGAATTGAATCATGAATCATGAATCATGAATTGAATCATGAATCATGAATGAATCATGAATTGAATCATGAATCATGAATCGAATCATGAATCATGAATTGAATCATGAATTGAATCATAAATCATGAATCATGAATCATGAATCGAATCATGAATCATGAATTGAATCATGAATCATGAATCATGAATTGAATCATGAATCATGAATTGAATCATGAATCATGAATTGAATCATGAATCATGAATTGAATCATGAATCATGAATCGAATCATGAATCATGAATCATGAATCATGAATCGAAACATGAATCATGAATTGAATCATGAATCATGAATTGAATCATGAATCATGAATCATGAATAATGAATTGAATCATGAATCATGAATTGAATCATGAATCATGAATCGAATCATGAATCATGAATTAAATAATGTATCATAAATCATGAATTGAATCATGAATCATGAATCGAATCATGAATCATGAATTAAATAATGAATCATGAATCATGATTTGAATTATAAATCATGAATCTAATCATGAATCATGAATCGAATCATGAATCATGAATTGAATCATGAATCATGAATCATGAATTGAATCATGAATCATGAATCATGAATCATGAATCATGAATCGAATCATGAATCATAAATCATGAATTATGAATCATAAATCGAATCATGAATCATGAATTGAATCATGAATCATGAATTGAATCTTGAATCATGAATCATGAATTGAATCATGAATTATGAATCATGAATCATGAATCGAATCATGAATCATGAATCGAATCATGAATCATGAATCATGAATCGAATCATGAATCATGAATCATGAATTGAATCATGAATCATGAATCATGAATTAAATCATGAATCATGAATCGAATCATGAATCATGAATTGAATCATGAATCATGAATTGAATCATGAATCATGAATTAAATCATGAATCATGAATCGAATCATGAATCATGAATTGAATCATGAATCATGAATTGAATCATGAATCATGAATCATGAATCATGAATTTGAATCATCAATCATGAATTAACTCATGAATCATGAATCATGAATCGAATCATGAGTCATGAATCGAATCATGAATTATGAATCATGAATCATGAATTGAATCATGAATCATGAATCGAATCATGAATCATGAATCATGAATCGAATCATGATTCATGAATCGAAACATAAATCATGAATTGAATCATGAATCATGAATTGAATCATGAATTATGAATCGAAACTTGAATCATGAAATGAATCATGAATTGAATCATGAATCATGAATCCTGAATTGAATCTTGAATCATGAATCATGAATCATGAATCATGAATTGAATCATGAATTATGAATCATGAATCATGAATCGAATCATGAATCATGAATCAAATCATGAATCATGAATCATGAATCGAATCATGAATCATATAATGAATCATGAATTGAATCATGAATTGAATCATAAATCATGAATCATGAATTGAATCATGAATCATGAATCGAATCATGAATCGCATCATGAATCATGAATTGAATCATGAATTATGATTGAATCATGAATCATGAATTATGAATCATGAATTAAATCATGAATCATGAATTGAATCATGAATCATGAATTGAATCATGAATCGAATCATGAATCATGAATCGAATCATGAATCATGAATTGAATCATGAATCATGAATCATGAATTGAATCATGAATCATGAATTAAATCATGAATCATGAATCGAATCATGAATCATGAATTGAATCATGAATCATGAATCATGAATTGAATCATGAATCATGAATCGAATCATGAATCATCAATTGAATCATGAATCATCATTGAATCATAAATTGAATCATAATCATAAATCATGAATTGAATCATGAATCATGTATCGAATCATGAATCATGAATCTAATCATGAATCATCAATTGAATCATAAATTGAATCATAAATCATAAATCATGAATTGAATCATGAACCATGAATCATGAATCATGAATTGAATCATAAAATGAATCATGAATCATGAATTGAATCATAATTTGAATCATGATCATGAATCATGAACTCGAATCATGAATCATGAATCCTGAATTGAATCATGAATCATGAATCATGAATTGAATAATGAATGAATCATGAATCATGAATCATGAATCATGAATCGAATTATGAATCATGAATTGAAACATGAATCATGAATTTAATCATAAATCATGAATCGAATCATGAAACATGAATTGAATCACGGAATCATGAATTGAATCATGAATCATGAATTGCATCATGAATCATGAATTGAATCATGAATCATTAATCATGATTAAATCATGAATCATGAAATGAATCATGAATTGAATCATGAATCATGAATCAATTGAATCATTGAATCATAGATCATGAAATGAATCATGAATTGAATCATGAATCATGAATCGAATCATGAATAATGAATTGAATCATGAATTGAATCATAAATCATGAATCATGAATTGAATCATGAATCATGAATCGAATCATGAATCATGAATTGAATCATGAATCATGAATCATGAATTGAATCATGAATCATGAATTGAATCATGAATCATGAATCATAAATCATGAATCGAATCATGAATCATGAATTAAATAATGAATCATGAATTGAATCATGAATCATGAATCGAATCATGAATCATGAATTAAATAATGAATCATGAATCATGATTTGAATTATAAATCATGAATCTAATCATGAATCATGAATCGAATCATGAATCATGAATTAAATAATGAATCATGAATTGAATCATGAATCATGAATCATGAATCGAATCATGAATCATAAATCATGAATTATGAATCATGAATCGAATCATGAATTGAATCATGAATCATGAATTGAATCATGAATCATGAATCGAATCATGAATCATGAATCGAATCATGAATCATGAATTGAATCATGAATCATGAATTGAATCATGAATCCTGAATCATGAATCATGAATTGAATCATGAATTCATGAATTGAATCATGAATCATGAATCGAATCATGAATCATGAATTGAATCATGAATCATGAATCATGAATTGAATCATGAATCATTAATCGAATCATGAATCATGAATTGAATCATGAATCATGAATTGAATCATAAATTGAATCATAAATCATAAATCATGAATTGAATCATGAATCATATATCGAATCATGAATCATGAATCTAATCATGAATCATGAATCTAATCATGAATCATGAATCATGAATTGAATCATAAATTGAATCATAAATCATAAATCATGAATTGAATCATGAATCATGAATCATGAATAATGAATCATGAATCGAATCATGAAATGAATCATGAATCATGAATTGAATCATAATTGAATCATGAATCATGAATCATGAATAATGAATCATGGAATCGAATCATGAATCATGAATCCTGAATTGAATCTTGAATCATGAATCATGAATCATGAATCATGAATTGAATCATGAATTATGAATCATGAATCATGAATCGAATCATAAATCATGAATCAAATCATGAATCATGAATCGAATCATGAATCATATAATGAATCATGAATTGAATCATAAATCATGAATTATGAATTGAATCATGAATCATGAATCGAATCATGAATCGAATCATGAATCATGAATTGAATCATGAATTATGAATTGAATCATGAATCATATAATGAATCATGAATTGAATCATAAATCATGAATTATGAATTGAATCATGAATCATGAATCGAATCATGAATCGCATCATGAATCATGAATTGAATCATGAATTATGAATTGAATCATGAATCATGAATCATGAATTGAATCATGAATCATGAATCGAATCATGAATCATGAATTGAATCATGAATCATGAATCATGAATTGAATCATGAATCATGAATCGAATCATGAATCATCAATTGAATTATGAATCATGAATTGAATCATAAATTGAATCATAAATCATAAATCATGAATTGAATCATGAATCATGTATCGAATCATGAATCATGAATCTAATCATGAATCATGAATCATGAATTGAATCATAAATTGAATCATAAATCATAAATCATGAATTGAATCATGAACCATGAATCATGAATCATGAATTGAATCATGAAATGAATCATGAATCATGAATTGAATCATAATTTGAATCATGAATCATGAATCATGAATCGAATCATGAATCATGAATCATGAATTGAATAATGAAATGAATCATGAATCATGAATCATGAATTGAATCATGAATCATGAATCAAATCATGAATCTTGAATCATGAATTGAATCATGAATTATGAATTGAATCAATAATTGAATCATAAATCATGAATCATGAATTGAATCATAAATCATAAATCGAATCATGAATCATGAATTGAATCATGAATCATGAATCATGAATTGAATCATGAATCATGAATTGAATCATGAATTAAATCATAAATCATGAATTGAATCATAAATCATAAATCGAATCATGAATCATGAAGTGAATCATGAAACATGAATCATGAATCGAATCATGAATCATGAATCATGAATCGAATTATGAATCATGAATTGAATCATGAATCATGAATTTAATCATAAATCATGAATCGAATCATGAAACATGAATTGAATCATGAATCATGAATTGAATCATGAATCATGAATTGCATCATGAATCATGAATTGAATCATGAATCATTAATCATGAATTAAATCATGAATCATGAATCGAATCATGAATCATGAATCCTGAATTGAATCATGAATCATGAATCATGAATTGAATCAATGAATCATGAATCATGAATTGAATCATGAATTATGAATCATGAATCATGAATTATGAATCATGAATCATGAATCGAATCATGAATCATGAATCGAATCATGAATCATGAATCATGAATCGAATCATGAATCATGAATCATGAATTGAATCATGAATCATGAATCATGAATTAAATCATGAATCATGAATCGAATCATGAATCATGAATTGAATCATGAATCATGAATTGAATCATGAATCATGAATTAAATCATGAATCATGAATCGAATCATGAATCATGAATTGAATCATGAATCATGAATTGAATCATGAATCATGAATCATGAATCATGAATTGAATCATCAATCATGAATTAACTCATGAATCATGAATCATGAATCGAATCATGAGTCATGAATCGAATCATGAATTATGAATCATGAATCATGAATTGAATCATGAATCATGAATCGAATCATGAATCATGAATCATGAATTAAATCATGAATCATGAATCATGAATCGAATCATGAATCATGAATCATGAATCGAATCATGATTCATGAATCGAAACATAAATCATGAATTGAATCATGAATCATGAATTGAATCATGAATATGAATCGAAACTTGAATCATGAAATGAATCATGAATTGAATCATGAATCATGAATCCTGAATTGAATCTTGAATCATGAATCATGAATCATGAATCATGAATGAATCATGAATTATGAATCATGAATCATGAATCGAATCATGAATCATGAATCAAATCATGAATCATGAATCATGAATCGAATCATGAATCATATAATGAATCATGAATTGAATCATGAATTGAATCATAAATCATGAATCATGAATTGAATCATGAATCATGAATCGAATCATGAATCGCAGTCATGAATCATGAATTGAATCATGAATTATGAATTGAATCATGAATCATGAATTATGAATCATGAATTAAATCATGAATCATGAATTGAATCATGAATCATGAATTGAATCATGAATCGAATCATGAATCATGAATCGAATCATGAATCATGAATTGAATCATGAATCATGAATCATGAATTGAATCATGAATCATGAATTAAATCATGAATCATGAATCGAATCATGAATCATGAATTGAATCATGAATCATGAATCATGAATTGAATCATGATTCATGAATCGAATCATGAATCATCAATTGAATCATGAATCATGAATTGAATCATAAATTGAATCATAAATCATAAATCATGAATTGAATGATCATGAATCATGTATCGAATCATGAATCATGAATCACGAATCATGAATCATCAATTGAATCATAAATTGAATCATAAATCATAAATCATGAATTGAATCATGAACCATGAAATCATGAATCATGAATTGAATCATAAAATGAATCATGAATCATGAATTGAATCATAATTTGAATCATGAATCATGAATCATGAATCGAATCATGAATCATGAATCCTGAATTGAATCATGAATCATGAATCATGAATTGAATAATGAAATGAATCATGAATCATGAATCATGAATCATGAATCGAATTATGAATCATGAATTGAAACATGAATCATGAATTTAATCATAAATCATGAATCGAATCATGAAACATGAATTGAATCACGAATCATGAATTGAATCATGAATCATGAATTGCATCATGAATCATGAATTGAATCATGAATCATTAATCATGAATTAAATCATGAATCATGAAATGAATCATGAATTGAATCATGAATCATGAATCATGAATTGAATCATGAATCATGAAATGAATCATGAATTGAATCATGAATCATGAATCGAATCATGAATCATGAATTGAATCATGAATTGAATCATAAATCATAATCATGAATCATGAATCATGAATCATGAATTGAATCATGAATCATGAATTGAATCATGAATCATGAATCATAAATCATGAATCGAATCATGAATCATGAATTAAATAATGAATCATGAATTGAATCATGAATCATGAATCGAATCATGAATCATGAATTAAATAATGAATCATGAATCATGATTTGAATTATAAATCATGAATCTAATCATGAATCATGAATCGAATCATGAATCATGAATTAAATAATGAATCATGAATTGAATCATGAATCATGAATCATGAATCGAATCATGAATCATAAATCATGAATTATGAATCATGAATCGAATCATGAATTGAATCATGAATCATGAATTGAATCATGAATCATGAATCGAATCATGAATCATGAATCGAATCATGAATCATGAATTGAATCATGAATCATGAATTGAATCATGAATCCTGAATCATGAATCATGAATTGAATCATGAATCATGAATCATGAATTGAATCATGAATCATGAATCGAATCATGAATCATGAATTGAATCATGAATCATGAATCATGAATTGAATCATGAATCATTAATCGAATCATGAATCATGAATTGAATCATGAATCATGAATTGAATCATAAATTGAATCATAAATCATAAATCATGAATTGAATCATGAATCATATATCGAATCATGAATCATGAATCTAATCATGAATCATGAATCTAATCATGAATCATGAATCATGAATTGAATCATAAATTGAATCATAAATCATAAATCATGAATTGAATCATGAATCATGAATCATGAATAATGAATCATGAATCGAATCATGAAATGAATCATGAATCATGAATTGAATCATAATTTGAATCATGAATAATGAATCATGAATCGAATCATGAATCATGAATCCTGAATTGAATCTTGAATCATGAATCATGAATCATGAATCATGAATTGAATCATGAATTATGAATCATGAATCATGAATCGAATCATAAATCATGAATCAAATCATGAATCATGAATCGAATCATGAATCATATAATGAATCATGAATTGAATCATAAATCATGAATTATGAATTGAATCATGAATCATGAATCGAATCATGAATCGAATCATGAATCATGAATTGAATCATGAATTATGAATTGAATCATGAATCATATAATGAATCATGAATTGAATCATAAATCATGAATTATGAATTGAATCATGATCATGAATCGAATCATGAATCGCATCATGAATCATGAATTGAATCATGAATTATGATTGAATCATGAATCATGAATCATGAATTGAATCATGAATCATGAATCGAATCATGAATCATGAATTGAATCATGAATCATTGAATCATGAATTGAATCATGAATCATGAATCGAATCATGAATCATCAATTGAATTATGAATCATGAATTGAATCATAAATTGAATCATAAATCATAAATCATGAATTGAATCATGAATCATGTATCGAATCATGAATCATGAATCTAATCATAATTCATGAATCATGAATTGAATCATAAATTGAATCATAAATCATGAATTGAATCATGAACCATGAATCATGAATCATGAATTGAATCATGAAATGAATCATGAATCATGAATTGAATCATAATTTGAATCATGAATCATGAATCATGAATCGAATCATGAATCATGAATCATGAATTGAATAATGAAATGAATCATGAATCATGAATCATGAATTGAATCATGAATCATGAATCAAATCATGAATCTTGAATCATGAATTGAATCATGAATCATGAATTGAATCAATAATTGAATCATAAATCATGAATCATGAATTGAATCATAAATCATAAATCGAATCATGAATCATGAATTGAATCATGAATCATGAATCATGAATTGAATCATGAATCATGAATTGAATCATGAATTAAATCATAAATCATGAATTGAATCATAAATCATAAATCGAATCATGAATCATGAAGTGAATCATGAAACATGAATCATGAATCGAATCATGAATCATGAATCATGAATCGAATTATGAATCATGAATTGAATCATGAATCATGAATTTAATCATAAATCATGAATCGAATCATGAAACATGAATTGAATCATGATCATGAATTGAATCATGAATCATGAATTGCATCATGAATCATGAATTGAATCATGAATCATTAATCATGAATTAAATCATGAATCATGAATCGAATCATGAATCATGAATCCTGAATTGAATCATGAATCATGAATCATGAATTGAATCATGAATCATGAATCGAATCATGAATCATGAATTGAATCATGAATCATGAATCATGAATTGAATCATGAATCATTAATCGAATCATGAATCATGAATTGAATCATGAATCATGAATTGAATCATAAATTGAATCATAAATCATAAATCATGAATTGAATCATGAATCATGAATCGAATCATGAATCATGAATCTAATCATGAATCATGAATCATGAATTGAATCATAAATTGAATCATAAATCATAAATCATGAATTGAATCATGAATCATGAATCATGAATAATGAATCATGATCGAATCATGAAATGAATCATGAATCATGAATTGAATCATAATTTGAATCATGAATCATGAATCATGAATAATGAATCATGAATCGAATCATGAATCATGAATCCTGAATTGAATCTTGAATCATGAATCATGAATCATGAATCATGAATTGAATCATGAATTATGAATCATGAATCATGAATCGAATCATGAATCATGAATCAAATCATGAAACATGAATCATGAATCGAATCATGAATCATATAATGAATCATGAATTGAATCATGAATTGAATCATAAATCATGAATCATGAATTGAATCATGTATCATGAATCGAATCATGAATCGCATCATGAATCATGAATTGAATCATGAATTATGAATTGAATCATGAATCATGAATTATGTATCATGAATTAAATCATGAATCATGAATTGAATCATGAATCATGAATTGAATCATGAATCATGAATCGAATCATGAATCGAATCATGAATCATGAATTGAATCATGAATCATGAATCATGAATTGAATCATGAATCATGAATTAAATCATGAATCATGAATCGAATCATGA
>NW_027448096.1:0-79502 GCF_038048845.1 Mixophyes fleayi | reverse complement strand
TCTGGGACAGGGCCCTGCAGCAGCTCCTGTTTGCATACAGGGAAGTACCCCAGGAGTCCACCGGATACTCTCCTTTCGAACTTCTGTATGGCCGGAGGGTACGAGGCCCCCTAGACCTGGTTAGAGAGAGCTGGGAAGGAACATTCCAGGCCAATGAGCAGCCTATCCTTAAATATGTAGAGAAGATGAGGGAGAGGATGAAGAGAGTAGCGCAGCTGGCGCAAGGCCATTTAAAAGGAGCCCAGGCAAGACAAAAGAGTGGTACGATGCCCACGCTCAGGATAGGAAGCTGAACGCAGGACAGAAGGTGATGGTGCTAATCCCAATGAGACGGAATAAACTTCAAGCCACCTGGGATGGCCCATACAAAGTGGTGAGGCAGGTAGGGCCGGTTAACTATGTAGTAGCGCTGGATGATGAGGAAACCTGGCTGAAAACCTTCCACATCAATCGACTAAAAGGTTATGTGGAACGGCAAGTGGCAGCAATGGTGGTGTGTTGTCCCCCCATGGGTCCCACAGAGGTAGACCCCCTACTGGAGATGATAGGGGAGGTGAGAGAGGAAAAGGGGGTGGAGACAGTGACAGTGGGGACGCAGCTAGGAGAGAGGGACAGAGGCAGGAAATGAGGGAGGTACTGGAGAAGGAGCAGGCCCAATTTACCTGTAAGCCCGGTCGTACCCACCTAGCCACCCACCATGTAGACACGGGGGAGGAGAAGCCCATAAGGCAGGTAGCATACCGCATGACCCCCGCTGTACTGGCCCAAGTACGGAAGGAGATAGAGGAAATGCTGGCCTTAGGAGTAATTAAGAAGTCAAATAGTCCATGGGCTGCAGGGGTGGTATTGGTCCCGAAGAAGGATGGGACCACCCGCTTCTGCGTGGACTACCGTAAACTAAATGAGGTCACCACCACTGATGCTTATCCCATGGCCCGAATAGATGAGCTACTAGACAGGCTAGGGGCAGCCAAGTTTGTGTCAACTTTGGATCTGAGTAAGGGCTATTGGCAAATTCCCCTCACCCCCGAGGCTCAGGAGCGGTCAGCCTTTATAACCCCACTGGGATTGTTTGAATGTACGACAATGCCGGTTGGGATGAAAAATGCTCCAGCCACATTCCAACGGATGGTTGATGACCTGTTGGGGGGGTGTCAGGAATTTGCCCAGGCTTACTTAGATGACATTGCCATCTTCAGCCAGACGTGGGAGGATCACTTAGTGCAGGTGTCAGAGGTCCTGAGGAGAATCAGGCAGGCAGGGTTGACCATTCGCCCAGACAAATGCTTCATGGGCATGGCAGAAGTGCAATACTTGGGGCACCGTGTTGGTGGGGGAATCATACGACCTGAACCGGCAAAAGTAGAAGCCATTGTTCAGTGGCCCCGACCCACCAACCAAAAGCAAGTACGAGCGTTCCTCGGGATCGCAGGGTACTACAGAAAATTTGTGCCGCAGTATAGCACTGTTGCCAGGCCCCTGACTGACTTGACAAAGAAAAAATACTCTAGACGTATAGAATGGACCCCAGAGTGCGAGGGAGCCTTTGACGCTCTGAAGGCAGCATTGACCCAGTCCCCAGTGTTAGCAGCCCCAGACTTCAAGAAACGATTTCTGGTACAGACAGATGCTTCAGGGTGTGGACTCGGTGCTGTGCTCAGCCAAGTGGGGGAGGATGGGCATGAGCACCCAGTAGTTTATTTATCCCGAAAGCTGGTGGATAGAGAGGTAGCCTATGCCACCATTGAAAAAGAATGCCTGGCCATAGTGTGGGCCCTAAAGAAATTACAACCCTACATTTATGGGCAAGAGTTCACAGTAATTACAGACCACAACCCCCTTTACTGGTTACAAAGATCTGCTGGGGAAAATGGGAGGTTATTACGGTGGAGTTTAGCATTACAAGGTTATAACTTTACTATCTCGCACAAAAAGGGAAAAGACCACTCAAATGCGGACGGACTCTCCAGAAGAGAGGACGAGAACCCTTCATTAAGGAACCCACCGTGCCAAGGAGAACATCTGGAGCCCGACCACCAGACTCCAACTGTCCCCTTGATTTAATAAGGGGGAGGTATGTGACAGACCCGGGCCTTATATTGAGAATATCGTGCCAACCCGGTCTGTCCTCAGTGGGCCAATTGAACAACCATGGCCCACTCTGTTATTAAATGCCGCCCGGTGGCCAGATCTGTTATTACTGTGGTGTCCAGAGAGGGAGGGGAGAGGCAGCTCACAGGAAGTGTGAATCAGCTGTGGACCCTGTGACATCAAAAAGTAGTGGAACGGGTTAAAAAAAGGAGGGTCAGGACCTTATCTAAAATCAGTAGGGGGTCTCTCCCTGTTTGCTAACTATTGTTCTAGCAAGTCTGCAACACAGTCTGAATGGCACCATCACAGCAAGGGGTGACCACTGATGTCATGCACTATTTCCACCCCGGTTACCACCCAAACTCTTCACACCACCAATCACAAGAGGACAGTGAGTGGGGGGGGGTGGTGAGAAGGGACCAAAAAGGAGCTGTCTGGGGGATGGGGGTTGTTGTTGGAGAATCTGGAGACAGCAAGGACCTGTTAGAGAGTAACCGTATTCTCGCAGGGCCTTAAAGGAATGCTTGAGGCAGGAGCTTCTTGACAGAGATCGGACAGTGTACCTCTAGGACTGATTCTGTTACCACTCCATCGGGAGACACTCGCAGATTCTGGGAATTGGTGAGCCTACATCCGTAGGGAGACTGATACCCAGGGTCCCACCAAGCTGGTGGAGAGTTGGCCGAGCGGCTGGGATCAGCAAGATACACAGACCCACCTTAAGGATCAGAAACCCTGGCCCACTTGGATTGTCAGCTGTGGATTTTATTACCAGGAGTTTGGGCCTGCTAGGACTCTGTGCTTGGAGGTAACCTGCTGGGGATTCTGTTGGGGAGTTTTACTTGCACTGGTGATTTCTGACACTTGATATATTTGGCGGGGGGGAACAAGTTTCTCCTTGGGGAGCACTGTTGTATTTTACTAAGTGTGTGCACTTTGTTTAATAAAAGGGATTATTATTTCTTTCCTGTCTCCTTACCTGTGTGACCTGTGAACCTAGAGGACCGGGTACCTAGAGAGCTTTGGTAATAACCCCGGTGTCCTCACACACTGTGTTTCCGATTTTCTTGCACTGTCTTTCCGTCTATCTTGCAATGTCTTTCCATCTATCTTGCTCTGTCTTTCCGTCTATCTTGTTTGTCTATCTTGCACTGTCTTTCCGATATTCTTGCACTGTCTTTCCATCTATCTTGCTCTGTCTATTTTGCACTGTCTTTTTCGTCTGTGTTGCACTGTCTTTCCGTCTATCTTGCACTGTCTTTCCGTCTATCTTGCTCTTTTATTCCTTCTATCTTGCTCTGTCTCTTTTGGATTGTCTTTCGATCTATCTTGCTCTATTTTTCCGTCTATCTTGCTCTGTCTCTTTTGGATTGTCTTTTCGTCTATCTTGCACTGTCTTTCCGTTTATCTTGCATTGTCTTTTTTATCTATCTTGCACTGTCTTTCCGTCTATCTTGCACTGTCTTTCCGATTTTCTTGCTTTGTCTATTTTGAAATGTCTTTCTGCCTTTCTTGCAATATCTTTCCGCTTATCTTACAAAGTGTTTCCGATATTCTTGCACTGTCTTTCCATCTATCTTGCTCTGCCTATTTTGCACTGTCTTTTTCGTCTATGTTGCACTGTCTTTCCGTCTATCTTGCACTGTCTTTCCGTCTATCTTGCTCTGTTATTCCTTCTATCTTGCATTGTCTTTCCATCTATCTTGCATTGTCTTTCCGTCTATCTTGCACTGTCTTTCCATCTATCTTGCACTCTATTTCCGTCTATCTTGCACTGTCTTTCCGTCTATCTTGCACTGTCTTTGCGTCTATCTTGCTCTGTCTATCTTGCACTGTCTTTCCGTCTATCTTACTCTGTCTATCTTGCACTGTCTTTCCTTCTATCTTGCTCTGTCTATATCTCACTGTCTTTCCGTCTATCTTGCTCTGTCTCTTTTGGATTGTCTTTCGATCTATCTTGCTCTATTTTTCCGTCTATCTTGCTCTGTCTCTTTTGGATTGTCTTTTCGTCTATCTTGCACTGTCTTTCCATTTATCTTGCATTGTCTTTTTTATCTATCTTGCACTGTCTTTCCGTCTATCTTGCTCTTTTTTTCCGTCTATCTTGCTTTGTCTATTTTGAAATGTCTTTCTGCCTTTCTTGCAATATCTTTCCGCTTATCTTGCAAAGTCTTTCCGTCTATCTTGCAAAGTCTTTTTGTCTATCTTGCATTGTTTTTCCGTCTATCTTGCATTTGTTTTTCCGTCTATCTTGCATTGTCTTTCTGTCTATCTTGCACTGTCTTTCCTTCTATCTTGCACTGTCTTTTTAATTATCTGGCAAACTCTTTCCGTCTAACTTGCTCTGTCTATCTTGCACTGTCTTTCCGTCTATCTTGCACTGTCTTTCTGATTTTCTTACACTGTCTTTCCATCTATCTTGCTCTATTTTTAAGTCTATCTTGCTCTGTCTATTTTGGATTGTCTTTCCTTTTTTTTTGCACTGTCTTTCCGTCTATCTTGCACTGTCTTTCTGCCTATCTTGCTCTGTCTATCTTGCATTGTCTTTCCGTCTATCTTGCACTGTCTTTACGAATATCTTGCACTGTCTTTCCGTCTATCTTGCACTGGCTTTCTGTCTATCTTGCTCTGTTTTTCTGTCTATCTTGCAATGTCTTTCTGTCTATCTTGCACTGTCTTTCCGTCTATCTTTCTCTGTTTGTCTTGCATTGTCTTTCTGTCTATCTTGCTCTGTCTCTTTTGGATTGTCTTTCCGTCTATCTTGCATTATCTTTCCGTCTATCTTGCTCTATTTTTCTGTCTATCTCGCTTTGTGTATTTTGCATTGTCTTTCCGTCTATTTTGCACTGTCTTTCCGTCTATCTTGCACTGTCTTTCCGTCTATCTTGCAATTTCTTTCCGTCTATCTTGCACTGTCTTTCCGTCTATCTTGCTCTGTTTTTTTGTCAATCTTGCAATGTCTTTCCATCTATCTTACATTGTCTTTCAGTCTATCTTGCACTGTCTTTCAGTCTATCTTGCACTGTCTTTCAGTCTATCTTGCACTGTCTTTACGTCTATCTTGTTCTGTCTATCTTGCACTGTCTTTCAGTCTATCTTGCACGGTCTTTCCGTCTATCTTGCACTGTCTTTCCGTCTATCTTGCACTGTCTTTCCGTCTATCTTGCTCTGTCTATCTTGCACTGTCTATCCGTCTATCTTGTTTGACTATCTTGCACTGTTTTTCCCGATATTCTTGCACTGTCTTTCCGTCTAACTTGCTCTGTCTATCTTGCACTGTCTTTCCGTCTATCCTGTGCAGTTTTTCAGTCTATCTTGTACTTTCTTTCCATCTATCTTTCTCTATTTTTCTGTCTATCTTGCAATGTCTTTCTGTCTATCTTGCATTGTCTTTCCGTCTATATTGCTCTGTCTCTTTTGGATTGTCTTTCTGTCTATCTTGCATTGTCTTTCTGTCTATCTTGCTCTATTTTTCCGTCTATCTCGCTTTGTGTATTTTGCATTGTCTTTCCGTCTATCTTACACTGTCTTTCCATCTATCTTGCACTGTCTTTCCGTCTATCTTGCTCTGTCTATCTTGCACTGTCTTTCCGTCTATCTTGCACTGTCTTTTCGTCTATCTTGCTCTGTCTATCTTGCACTGTTTTTTTGTGAATCTTGCAATGTCTTTCCATCTATTTTACATTGTCTTTCCGTCTATCTTGCACTGTCTTTCTGATTTTCTTACACTGTCTTTCCATCTATCTTGCTCTATTTTTCCGTCTATTTTGCTTTGTCTAATTTGAAATGTCTTTCCGTCTATCTTGCACTGTCTTTCCGTCTATCTTGCACTGTCGTTCCGTCTATCTTGCATTGTCTTTTATGTATCTTGCACTGTCTTTCCGTCTATCTTGCTTTGTCTATCTTGCATTGTCTTTCCGTGTATCTTGCATTGTATTTCCGTGTATCTTGCACTGTCTTTGCGTCTATCTTGCTTTGTCTATCTTGCCTTGTCTTTCCGTGTATCTTGCAATGTCTTTCCGTCTATCTTGCTCTCTCTATCTTGCACTGTCTTTCCGTCTAGCTTTCTTTGTCTCTTTTGGATTGTCTTTCCGTCTATCCTGCACTGTCTTTCCGATTTTCTTGCACTGTCTTTCCGTCTATCTTGTTCATTCTATCTTGCACTGTCTTTCCGTCTATCTTGCACTGTGTTTCCGATTTTCTTGCACTGTCTTTCCGTCTATCTTGCAATGTCTTTCCATCTATCTTGCTCTGTCTTTCCGTCTATCTTGTTTGTTTATCTTGCACTGTCTTTCCGATATTCTTGCACTGTCTTTCCATCTATCTTGCTCTGTCTATTTTGCACTGTCTTTTTCGTCTGTGTTGCACTGTCTTTCCGTCTATCTTGCACTGTCTTTCCGTCTATCTTGCTCTTTTATTCCTTCTATCTTGCACTGTCTTTCCATCTATCTTGCATTGTCTTTCCGTCTATCTTGCACTGTCTTTCCATCTATCTTGCACTGTCTTTCCGTCTATCTTGCACTGTCTTTCCGTCTTTCTTGCTCTGTCTATCTTGCACTGTCTTTCCGTCTATCTTGCTCTGTCTATCTTGTACTGTCTTTCCTTCTATCTTGCTCTGTCTATCTTGCACTGTCTTTCCATCTATCTTGCTCTGTCTCTTTTGGATTGTCTTTCGATCTATCTTGCTCTATTTTTCCGTCTATCTTGCTCTGTCTCTTTTGGATTGTCTTTTCGTCTATCTTGCACTGTCTTTCCGTTTATCTTGCATTGTCTTTTTTTATCTATCTTGCACTGTCTTTCAATCTATTCTGCACTGTCTTTCCATCTATCTTGCACTGCTTTTCCTTCTATTTTGCACTGTCTTTCCTTCTGTCTTGCTCTATTTTTCCGTCTATCTTGCTCTGTCTATTTTGGATTGTCTTTCCGTCTTTCTTGCACTGTCTTTCCGTGTCTCTTGCACTGCCTTTCCTTCTATCTTGCCCTGTCTTTCCGTCTATCTTGCTCTGTTTTTCTGTCTATCTTGCAATGTTTTTCCGTCTATCTTTCAAAGTCTTTACATCTACCTTGCTCTGTTTTTCTGTCTATTTTATAATGTCTTTCTGTCTATCTTGCAAAGTCTTTCCGTCTATATTGCTCTCTCTATTTTGCATTGTCTTTTCGACTATCTTGTATTGTCTTTCCGTCTATCTTCCACTGTCTTTCCGTCTATCTTGCATTGTCTTTCCGTCTATCTTGCACTGTCTTTCCGTCTATCTTGCACTGTCTTTGCGTCTATCTTGCTCTGTCTATCTTGCACTGTCTTTCCGTCTATCTTACTCTGTCTATCTTGCACTGTCTTTCCTTCTATCTTGCTCTGTCTATATCTCACTGTCTTTCCGTCTATCTTGCTCTGTCTCTTTTGGATTGTCTTTCGATCTATCTTGCTCTATTTTTCCGTCTATCTTGCTCTGTCTCTTTTGGATTGTCTTTTCGTCTATCTTGCACTGTCTTTCCGTTTATCTTGCATTGTCTTTTTTTATCTATCTTGCACTGTCTTTCCGTCTATCTTGCTCTTTTTTTCCATCTATCTTGGTTTGTCTATTTTGAAATGTCTTTCTGCCTTTCTTGCAATATCTTTCCGCTTATCTTGCAAAGTCTTTCCGTCTATCTTGCAAAGTCTTTTTGTCTATCTTGCATTGTTTTTCCGTCTATCTTGCATTTGTTTTTCCGTCTATCTTGCATTGTCTTTCTGTCTATCTTGCACTGTCTTTCCTTCTATCTTGCACTGTCTTTTTAATTATCTGGCAAACTCTTTCCGTCTAACTTGCTCTGTCTATCTTGCACTGTCTTTCCGTCTATCTTGCACTGTCTTTCTGATTTTCTTACACTGTCTTTCGATCTATCTTGCTCTATTTTTCCGTCTATCTTGCTCTGTTTCTTTTGGATTGTCTTTTCGTCTATCTTGCACTGTCTTTCCGTTTATCTTGCATTGTCTTTTTTATCTATCTTGCACTGTCTTTCCGTCTATCTTGCACTGTCTTTCCGATTTTCTTGCTATGTCTATTTTGAAATGTCTTTCTGCCCTTCTTGCAATATCTTTCCGCTTATCTTACAAAGTCTTTCCGATATTCTTGCACTGTCTTTCCATCTATCTTGCTCTGACTATTTTGCACTGTCTTTTTCGTCTATGTTGCACTGTCTTTCCGTCTATCTTGCACTGTCTTTCCGTCTATCTTGCTCTGTTATTCCTTCTATCTTGCATTGTCTTTCCATCTATCTTGCATTGTCTTTCCGTCTATCTTGCACTGTCTTTCCATTTATCTTGCACTCTATTTCCGTCTATCTTGCACTGTCTTTCCGTCTATCTTGCACTGTTTTTCCGTCTATCTTGCTCTGTCTATCTTGCACTGTCTTTCCGTCTATCTTGCTCTGTCTATCTTGCACTGTCTTTCCTTCTATCTTGCTCTGTCTATCTTGCACTGTCTTTCCGTCTATCTTGCTCTGTCTCTTTTGGATTGTCTTTTCGTCTATCTTGCACTGTCTTTCCGTTTATCTTGCATTGTCTTTTTTATCTATCTTGCACTGTCTTTCCGTCTATCTTGCTCTTTTTTTCCGTCTATCTTGCTTTGTCTATTTTGAAATGTCTTTCTGCCTTTCTTGCAATATCTTTCCGCTTATCTTGCAAAGTCTTTCCGTCTATCTTGCATTGTTTTTCCGTCTATCTTGCATTGTTTTTCCGTCTATCTTGCATTTGTTTTTCCGTCTATCTTGCATTGTCTTTCTGGCTATCTTGCACTGTCTTTCCTTCTATCTTGCACTGTCTTTTTAATTATCTGGCAAACTCTTTCCGTCTAACTTGCTCTGTCTATCTTGCACTGTCTTTCCGTCTATCTTGCACTGTCTTTCTGATTTTCTTACACTATCTTTCCATCTATCTTGCTCTATTTTTCCGTCTATCTTGCTCTGTCTATTTTGGATTGTCTTTCCTTTTTTTTTGCACGGTCTTTCCGTCTATCTTGCACTGTCTTTCTGCCTATCTTGCTCTGTCTATCTTGCATTGTCTTTCCGTCTATCTTGCACTGTCTTTACGAATATCTTGCACTGTCTTTCTGTCTATCTTGCACTGGCTTTCCGTCTATCTTGCTCTGTTTTTCTGTCTATCTTGCAATGTCTTTCTGTCTATCTTGCACTGTCTTTCCGTCTATCTTTCTCTGTCTGTCTTGCATTGTCTTTCCGTCTATCTTGCTCTGTCTCTTTTGGATTGTCTTTCCGTCTATCTTGCATTATCTTTCCGTCTATCTTGCTCTATTTTTCTGTCTATCTCGCTTTGTGTATTTTGCATTGTCTTTCCGTCTATTTTGCACTGTCTTTCCGTCTATCTTGCACTGTCTTTCCGTCTATCTTGCAATTTCTTTCCGTCTATCTTGCACTGTCTTTCCGTCTATCTTGCTCTGTTTTTTTGTCAATCTTGCAATGTCTTTCCATCTATCTTACACTGTCTTTCAGTCTATCTTGCACTGTCTTTCCGTCTATCTTGTTCTGTCTATCTTGCACTGTCTTTCCGTCTATCTTGCACTGTCTTTCCGTCTATCTTGCACTGTCTTTCCGTCTGTCTTGCTCTGTCTATCTTGCACTGTCTATCCGTCTATCTTGTTTGACTATCTTGCACTGTTTTTCCCGATATTCTTGCACTGTCTTTCCGTCTAACTTGCTCTGTCTATCTTGCACTGTCTTTCCGTCTATCCTGCGCAGTTTTTCAGTCTATCTTGTACTTTCTTTCCATCTATCTTTCTCTATTTTTCTGTCTATCTTGCAATGTCTTTCTGTCTATCTTGCATTGTACTTCCGTCTATATTGCTCTGTCTCTTTTGGATTGTCTTTCCGTCTATCTTGCACTGTCTTTCCGTCTATCTTGCACTGTCTTTCCGTCTGTCTTGCTCTGTCTATCTTGCACTGTCTATCCGTCTATCTTGTTTGACTATCTTGCACTGTTTTTCCCGATATTCTTGCACTGTCTTTCCGTCTAACTTGCTCTGTCTATCTTGCACTGTCTTTCCGTCTATCCTGCGCAGTTTTTCAGTCTATCTTGTACTTTCTTTCCATCTATCTTTCTCTATTTTTCTGTCTATCTTGCAATGTCTTTCTGTCTATCTTGCATTGTCTTTCCGTCTATATTGCTCTGTCTCTTTTGGATTGTCTTTCTGTCTATCTTGCATTGTCTTTCTGTCTATCTTGCTCTATTTTTCCGTCTATCTCGCTTTGTGTATTTTGCATTGTCTTTCCGTCTATCTTACACTGTCTTTCCATCTATCTTGAACTGTCTTTCCGTCTATCTTGCTCTGTCTATCTTGCACTGTCTTTCCGTCTATCTTGCACTGTCTTTTCGTCTATCTTGCTCTGTCTATCTTGCACTTTTTTTTGTGAATCTTGCAATGTCTTTCCATCTATTTTACATTGTCTTTCCGTCTATCTTGCACTGTCTTTCTGATTTTCTTACACTGTCTTTCCTTCTATCTTGCTCTATTTTTCCGTCTATTTTGCTTTGTCTAATTTGAAATGTCTTTCCGTCTATCTTGCTTTGTCTATCTTGCATTGTCTTTCCGTGTATCTTGCTTTGTCTATCTTGCACTGTCTTTCCGTCTATCTTGCTCTGTCTATCTTGCACTGTTTTTTTGTGAATCTTGCAATGTCTTTCCATCTATATTACATTGTCTTTCAGTCTATCTTGCACTGTCTTTCAGTCTATCTTGCACTGTCTTTCCGTCTATCTTGCTCTGTCTATCTTTAACTGTCTTTCCGTCTATCTTGCTCTGTCTAATTTGGATTTTCTTTCCGTCTATCTTGCACTGTCTTTCCGATTTTCTTGCACTGTCTTTCCGACTATCTTGCTCTATTTTTTGGTCTATCTTGCTTTGTATATTTTGCCTTTTCTTTCGTCTATATTGCAGTGTCTTTCCGTCTATCTTGCACTGTCTTTCCGATTTTCTTGCACTGTCTTTCCGACTATCTTGCTCTATTTTTTGGTCTATCTTGCTTTGTATATTTTGCCTTTTCTTTCGTCTATATTGCAGTGTCTTTCCGTCTATCTTGCACTGTCTTTCAGTCTATCTTGCTCTTTCTTTTTTTCCGTCTATTTTGCTTTGTCTATTTTGAAATGTCTTTCTGCCTATCTTGCACTGTCTTTCATCTATCTTGCACTGTCTTTCCGTCTATCTTGCTTTGTCTATCTTGCATTGTCTTTCCGTGTATCTTGCATTGTCTTTCCGTCTATCTTGCACTCTCTTTCCGTCAATCTTAAACTATCTTTCCGTCTATCTTGCACTGTCTTTCCGTCTATCTTGCTCTCTCTATCTTGCACTGTCTTTCCGTCTATCTTGCTCTGTCTCTTTTGGATTGTCTTTCTGTCTATCCTGCACTGTCTTTCCAAATTTTCTTGCACTGTCTTTCCGTCTATCTTGCACTGTCTTTCTGTCTATTTTGCTCTGTTTTTCTGTCTATCTTGCAAAGTATTTCCGTCTATCTTGCTCTCTCTGTCTTCCATTGTCATTCTGTCTATCTAGCACTGTCTTTCCGTCTATCTAGCACTGTTTTTCCGTATATATTGCAATATCTTTTTCGTCTATCTTGCAATGTCTTTCCGTCTATCTTGCACTGTCTTTCCGTCTATTTTGCTCTGTTTTTATGTCTATCTTGCAAAGTATTTCCCTCTATCTTGCTCTGTCTGTCTTGCATTGTCTTTCCGTATATCTAGCATTGTCTTTCCGTCTATCTAGCACTCTCTTTCCGTCTATCTAGCACTGTCTTTCCATCTATCTTGCACTGTCTTTCCGTCTATCTTGCACTGTCTTTCCGTCTATTTTGCTCTGTTTTTATGTCTATCTTGCAAAGTATTTCCCTCTATCTTGCTCTGTCTGTCTTGCATTGTCTTTCCGTATATCTAGCATTGTCTTTCCGTCTATCTAGCACTGTCTTTCCGTCTATCTTGCACTGTCTTTCCGTCTATCTTGCACTGTCTTTCCGTCTATTTTGCTCTGTTTTTCTGCCTATCTTGCAAAGTATTTCCGTCTATCTTGCTCTGTCTGGCTTGCATTGTCTTTCCGTCTATCTAGCACTGTCTTTCTGTCTATCTAGCAGTGTCTTTCCATCTATCTTGCACTTTCTTTCTGTCTATCTTGCACTGTCTTTCCATCTATATTGCTCTATTTTTCCGTCTATCTTGCTTTGTATATTTTGCATTGTATTTCCGTCTATCTTGCACTGTCTATCCGTCTCTCTTGCTCTGTTTTTCTATATATCTTACAATGTCTTTCTGTCTATCTTGCAAAGTCTTTCCGTCTATCTTGCACTGTCTTTCCGATTCTCTTGCAATGTCTTTCCATCTATATTGCTCTATTTTTCCATCTATCTTGCTTTGTCTATTTTGAATTGTCTTTCCGTCTATCTTGCACTGTCTTTCAGTCTCTCTTGCTCTGTTTTTCTGTAAATCTTACAATGTCTTTCTGTTTATCTTGCAAAGTCTTTCTGTCTATCTTGCATTGTCTTTCCGTCTATCTTGCACTGTCTTTCCGTCTATCTTGCACTGTCTTTCAGTCAATCTTGCACTGTATTTCCGTCTATCTTGCACTGTCTTTCCGTCTATTTTGCTCTGTTTTTCTGTCTATCTTGCAAAGTCTTTCCGTCTATCTTGCTCTGTCTATCTTGCTCTGTCTATATTGCATTGTCTTTCCGTCTATCTAGCAATGTCTTTCCATCTATCTTGCAATGTCTTTCCGTCTATCTTGCACTGTCTTTCCGCTTCACTTGCACTGTCTTTCCATCTATATTGCTCTATTTTTCCGTCTATCTTGCATTGTCTATTTTGCAATGTCTTTCCGTCTATCTTGCACTGTCTTTCAATCTATTCTGCACTGTCTTTCCATCTATCTTGCACTGCTTTTCCTTCTATCTTGCACTGTCTTTCCTTCTGTCTTGCTCTATTTTTCCGTCTATCTTGCTCTGTCTATTTTGGATTGTCTTTCCGTCTTTCTTGCACTGTCTTTCCGTCTCTCTTGCACTGCCTTTCCTTCTATCTTGCCCTGTCTTTCCGTCTATCTTGCTCTGTTTTTCTGTCTATCTTGCAATGTTTTTCCGTCTATCTTTCAAAGTCTTTACATCTACCTTGCTCTGTTTTTCTGTCTATTTTATAATGTCTTTCTGTCTATCTTGCAAAGTCTTTCCGTCTATATTGCTCTCTCTATTTTGCATTGTCTTTTCGACTATCTTGTATTGTCTTTCCGTCTATCTTCCACTGTCTTTCCGTCTATCTTGCATTGTCTTTCCGTCTATCTTGCACTGTCTTTCCGTCTATATTGCTCTATTTTTCCGTCTATCTTGCTCTGTCTATTTTGCATTGTCTTTTCGTCTATCTTGTATTGTCTTTCCGTCTATCTTGCACTGTCTTTCTGTCTATCTTGCACTGTCTTTTCGATTTTCTTGCACTGTATTTCCGTCTATATTGCTCTATTTTTCCGTCTATCTTGCTCTGTCTATTTTGGATTGTCTTTCCGTCTATCTTGCACTGTCTTTCCGTCTATCTTGCTCTGTTTTTCTGTCTATTTTATAATGTATTTCTGTCTATCTTGCAAAGTCTTTCCGTCTATCTTGCTTTGTCTATCTTGCATTGACTTTCCGTCTATCTTGCACTGTCTTTCCGTCTATCTTGCACTGTCTTTCCAATTTTCTTGCACTGCCTTCGCGTCTATATTGCTCTATTTTTCCGTCTATCTTGCACTGTCTTTCCGTCTATTTTGCTATGTTTTTATGTCTATCTTGCAAAGTATTTCCCTCTATCTTGCTCTGTCTGTCTTGCATTGTCTTTCCGTCTATCTAGCATTGTCTTTCCGTCTATCTAGCACTGTCTTTCCGTCTATCTAGCACTGTCTTTCCGTCTATCTAGCACTGTCTTTCCGTCTATCTTGCAATGTCTTTCCATCTATCTTGCACTGTCTTTCCGTCAATCTTGCACTGTCTTTCCGTCTATTTTGCTCTGTTTTTCTGTCTATCTTGCAAAGAATTTCCGTCTATCTTGCTCTGTCTGGCTTGCATTGTCTTTCCGTCTATCTAGCACTGTCTTTCTGTCTATCTAGCAGTGTCTTTCCATCTATCTTGCAATGTCTTTCCGTCTATCTTGCACTTTCTTTCTGTCTATCTTGCACTGTCTTTCCATCTATATTGCTCTATTTTTCCGTCTATCTTGCTTTGTATATTTTGCATTGTATTTCCGTCTATCTTGCACTGTCTATCCGTCTCTCTTGCTCTGTTTTTCTGTCTATCTTACAATGTCTTTCTGTCTATCTTGCAAAGTCTTTCCGTCTATCTTGCTCTGTCTATCTTGCATTGTCTTTCCGTCTATCTTGCACTGTCTTTCCGATTTTCTTGCACTGCCTTCCCGTCTATATTGCTCTATTTTTCCGTCTATCTTGCATTGTCTTTCCGTCTATCTTGCGCTGTCTTTCCGTCTATCTTGCACTGTCTTTCCGTCTATTTTGCTCTGTTTTTATGTCTATCTTGCAAAGTATTTCCCTCTATCTTGCTCTGTCTGTCTTGCACTGTCTTTCCGTCTATCTTGCAATGTCTTTCCGTCTATCTTGCACTGTCTTTCCGTCTATCTTGCACTGTCTTTCTGTCTATTTTGCTCTGTTTTTCTGTCTATCTTGCAAAGAATTTCCGTCTATCTTGCTCTGTCTGGCTTGCATTGTCTTTCCGTCTATCTAGCACTGTCTTTCTGTCTATCTAGCAGTGTCTTTCCATCTATCTTGCAATGTCTTTCCGTCTATCTTGCACTTTCTTTCTGTCTATCTTGCACTGTCTTTCCATCTATATTGCTCTATTTTTCCGTCTATCTTGCTTTGTATATTTTGCATTGTATTTCCGTCTATCTTGCACTGTCTATCCGTCTCTCTTGCTCTGTTTTTCTGTCTATCTTACAATGTCTTTCTGTCTATCTTGCAAAGTCTTTCCGTCTATCTTGCTCTGTCTATCTTGCATTGTCTTATCGTCTATCTTGTATTGTCTTTCTGTCCATCTTGCACTGTCTTTCCGTCTATCTTGCACTGTCTTTTTGTCTATCGTGCAATGTCTTTCCGTTTATCTTGCATTGTCTTTCCATCTATCTTGCACTGTCTTTCCGTCTATCTTGCTCTATTTTTCCGTCTATCTTACTTTGTCAATTTTGCATTGTCTTTCCGTCTATCTTGCAATGTCTTTCCGTCTATCTTGCTCTTTTTTTCTGTCTATCTTACAATGTCTTTCCGTCTATCTTGCAAAGTCTTTCCGTCTATCTTGCTTTGTCTATCTTGCATTGTCTCTCCGTCTATCTTGCACTGTCCTTCCGTCTATCTTGCACTGTCTTTCCGTCTATATTGCATTGTCTTTCCGTCTATCTTGCACTATCTTTCAGTCTATCTTGCACTGTCTTTCCATCTATATTGCTCTATTTTTCCGTCTATCTTGCTTTGTCTATTTTGCATTGTCTTTCCGTCTATCTTGCACTGTCTTTCGTCTATCTTGCACTGTCTATCCGTCTCTCTTGCACTGTTTTTCTGTCTATCTTACAATGTCTTTCTGTCTATCTTGCAAAGTCTTTCCGTCTATCTTGCTCTGTCTATCTTGCATTGTCTTTTCGTCTATCTTGTATTGTCTTTCCGTCTAACTTGCACTGTCTTTCCGTCTATCTTGCACTGTCTTTTTGTCTATCGAGCAATGTCTTTCCGTTTATCTTGCATTGTCTTTTTATCTATCTTGCAAACTTTTTCCGTCTAACTTGCTCTGTCTATGTTGCAATATCTTTCTGTCTATCTTGCACTGTCTTTCCATCTATCTTGCTCTATTTTTCCGTCTATCTTGCTTTGTCAATTTTGCATTGTCTTTCCGTCTATCTTGCACTGTCTTTCGTCTATCTTGCACTGTCTATCCGTCTATCTTGCTCTGTCTTTCCGTCTATCTTGCACTGTCTTTCAGTCTATCTTGCACTGTCTTTCCGTCTATCTTGCACTGTCTATCCGTCTCTCTTGCTCTGTTTTTTTGTCTATCTTACAATGTCTTTCTGTCTATCTTGCAAAGTCTTTCCGTCTATCTTGCTCTGTTTTTCTGTCTATCTAACAATATCTTTCCGTCTATCTTGCAAAGTCTTTCCGTCTATCTTGCTTTGTCTATCTTGCATTGTCTTTCCATCTATCTTGTAATGTCCTTCCGTCTATCTTGCACTGTCTTTCCGTCTATATTGCATTGTCTTTCCGTCTATCTTGCAATGTCTTTCTGTCTGTCTTGCTCTCTCTATCTTGCACTGTCTTTCCGTCTAGCTTTCTTTGTCTCTTTTGGATTGTCTTTCCGTCTATCCTGCACTGTCTTTCCGATTTTCTTGCACTGTCTTTCCGTCTATCTTGTTCATTCTATCTTGCACTGTCTTTCCGTCTAT
Source organism: Mixophyes fleayi (assembly GCF_038048845.1). Taxonomy (NCBI): domain Eukaryota; kingdom Metazoa; phylum Chordata; class Amphibia; order Anura; family Limnodynastidae; genus Mixophyes; species Mixophyes fleayi. Next base: position 62,977 of record NW_027448096.1, on the reverse strand, counting down.
CTTGCACTGTGTTTCCGATTTTCTTGCACTGTCTTTCCGTCTATCTTGCAATGTCTTTCCATCTATCTTGCTCTGTCTTTCCGTCTATCTTGTTTGTTTATCTTGCACTGTCTTTCCGATATTCTTGCACTGTCTTTCCATCTATCTTGCTCTGTCTATTTTGCACTGTCTTTTTCGTCTGTGTTGCACTGTCTTTCCGTCTATCTTGCACTGTCTTTCCGTCTATCTTGCTCTTTTATTCCTTCTATCTTGCACTGTCTTTCCATCTATCTTGCATTGTCTTTCCGTCTATCTTGCACTGTCTTTCCATCTATCTTGCACTGTCTTTCCGTCTATCTTGCACTGTCTTTCCGTCTTTCTTGCTCTGTCTATCTTGCACTGTCTTTCCGTCTATCTTGCTCTGTCTATCTTGTACTGTCTTTCCTTCTATCTTGCTCTGTCTATCTTGCACTGTCTTTCCATCTATCTTGCTCTGTCTCTTTTGGATTGTCTTTCGATCTATCTTGCTCTATTTTTCCGTCTATCTTGCTCTGTCTCTTTTGGATTGTCTTTTCGTCTATCTTGCACTGTCTTTCCGTTTATCTTGCATTGTCTTTTTTATCTATCTTGCACTGTCTTTCCGTCTATCTTGCACTGTCTTTCCGATTTTCTTGCTTTGTCTATTTTGAAATGTCTTTCTGCCTTTCTTGCAATATCTTTCCGCTTATCTTACAAAGTCTTTCCGATATTCTTGCACTGTCTTTCCATCTATCTTGCTCTGACTATTTTGCACTGTCTTTTTCGTCTATGTTGCACTGTCTTTCCGTCTATCTTGCACTGTCTTTCCGTCTATCTTGCTCTGTTATTCCTTCTATCTTGCATTGTCTTTCCATCTATCTTGCATTGTCTTTCCGTCTATCTTGCACTGTCTTTCCATCTATCTTGCACTCTATTTCCGTCTATCTTGCACTGTCTTTCCGTCTATCTTGCACTGTCTTTGCGTCTATCTTGCTCTGTCTATCTTGCACTGTCTTTCCGTCTATCTTACTCTGTCTATCTTGCACTGTCTTTCCTTCTATCTTGCTCTGTCTATATCTCACTGTCTTTCCGTCTATCTTGCTCTGTCTCTTTTGGATTGTCTTTCGATCTATCTTGCTCTATTTTTCCGTCTATCTTGCTCTGTCTCTTTTGGATTGTCTTTTCGTCTATCTTGCACTGTCTTTCCGTTTATCTTGCATTGTCTTTTTTTATCTATCTTGCACTGTCTTTCCGTCTATCTTGCTCTTTTTTCCCGTCTATCTTGGTTTGTCTATTTTGAAATGTCTTTCTGCCTTTCTTGCAATATCTTTCCGCTTATCTTGCAAAGTCTTTCCGTCTATCTTGCAAAGTCTTTTTGTCTATCTTGCATTGTTTTTCCGTCTATCTTGCATTTGTTTTTCCGTCTATCTTGCATTGTCTTTCTGTCTATCTTGCACTGTCTTTCCTTCTATCTTGCACTGTCTTTTTAATTATCTGGCAAACTCTTTCCGTCTAACTTGCTCTGTCTATCTTGCACTGTCTTTCCGTCTATCTTGCACTGTCTTTCTGATTTTCTTACACTGTCTTTCGATCTATCTTGCTCTATTTTTCCGTCTATCTTGCTCTGTTTCTTTTGGATTGTCTTTTCGTCTATCTTGCACTGTCTTTCAGTTTATCTTGCATTGTCTTTTTTATCTATCTTGCACTGTCTTTCCGTCTATCTTGCACTGTCTTTCCGATTTTCTTGCTATGTCTATTTTGAAATGTCTTTCTGCCTTTCTTGCAATATCTTTCCGCTTATCTTACAAAGTCTTTCCGATATTCTTGCACTGTCTTTCCATCTATCTTGCTCTGACTATTTTGCACTGTCTTTTTCGTCTATGTTGCACTGTCTTTCCGTCTATCTTGCACTGTCTTTCCGTCTATCTTGCTCTGTTATTCCTTCTATCTTGCATTGTCTTTCCATCTATCTTGCATTGTCTTTCCGTCTATCTTGCACTGTCTTTCCATTTATCTTGCACTCTATTTCCGTCTATCTTGCACTGTCTTTCCGTCTATCTTGCACTGTTTTTCCGTCTATCTTGCTCTGTCTATCTTGCACTGTCTTTCCGTCTATCTTGCTCTGTCTATCTTGCACTGTCTTTCCTTCTATCTTGCTCTGTCTATCTTGCACTGTCTTTCCGTCTATCTTGCTCTGTCTCTTTTGGATTGTCTTTCGATCTATCTTGCTCTATTTTTCCATCTATCTTGCTCTGTCTCTTTTGGATTGTCTTTTCGTCTATCTTGCACTGTCTTTCCGTTTATCTTGCATTGTCTTTTTTATCTATCTTGCACTGTCTTTCCGTCTATCTTGCTCTTTTTTTCCGTCTATCTTGCTTTGTCTATTTTGAAATGTCTTTCTGCCTTTCTTGCAATATCTTTCCGCTTATCTTGCAAAGTCTTTCCGTCTATCTTGCATTGTTTTTCCGTCTATCTTGCATTGTTTTTCCGTCTATCTTGCATTTGTTTTTCCGTCTATCTTGCATTGTCTTTCTGGCTATCTTGCACTGTCTTTCCTTCTATCTTGCACTGTCTTTTTAATTATCTGGCAAACTCTTTCCGTCTAACTTGCTCTGTCTATCTTGCACTGTCTTTCCGTCTATCTTGCACTGTCTTTCTGATTTTCTTACACTATCTTTCCATCTATCTTGCTCTATTTTTCCGTCTATCTTGCTCTGTCTATTTTGGATTGTCTTTCCTTTTTTTTTGCACGGTCTTTCCGTCTATCTTGCACTGTCTTTCTGCCTATCTTGCTCTGTCTATCTTGCATTGTCTTTCCGTCTATCTTGCACTGTCTTTACGAATATCTTGCACTGTCTTTCCGTCTATCTTGCACTGGCTTTCCGTCTATCTTGCTCTGTTTTTCTGTCTATCTTGCAATGTCTTTCTGTCTATCTTGCACTGTCTTTCCGTCTATCTTTCTCTGTCTGTCTTGCATTGTCTTTCCGTCTATCTTGCTCTGTCTCTTTTGGATTGTCTTTCCGTCTATCTTGCATTATCTTTCCGTCTATCTTGCTCTATTTTTCTGTCTATCTCGCTTTGTGTATTTTGCATTGTCTTTCCGTCTATTTTGCACTGTCTTTCCGTCTATCTTGCACTGTCTTTCCGTCTATCTTGCAATTTCTTTCCGTCTATCTTGCACTGTCTTTCCGTCTATCTTGCTCTGTTTTTTGTCAATCTTGCAATGTCTTTCCATCTATCTTACACTGTCTTTCAGTCTATCTTGCACTGTCTTTCCGTCTATCTTGTTCTGTCTATCTTGCACTGTCTTTCCGTCTATCTTGCACTGTCTTTCCGTCTGTCTTGCTCTGTCTATCTTGCACTGTCTATCCGTCTATCTTGTTTGACTATCTTGCACTGTTTTTCCCGATATTCTTGCACTGTCTTTCCGTCTAACTTGCTCTGTCTATCTTGCACTGTCTTTCCGTCTATCCTGCGCAGTTTTTCAGTCTATCTTGCACTTTCTTTCCATCTATCTTTCTCTATTTTTCTGTCTATCTTGCAATGTCTTTCTGTCTATCTTGCATTGTCTTTCCGTCTATATTGCTCTGTCTCTTTTGGATTGTCTTTCTGTCTATCTTGCATTGTCTTTCTGTCTATCTTGCTCTATTTTTCCGTCTATCTCGCTTTGTGTATTTTGCATTGTCTTTCCGTCTATCTTACACTGTCTTTCCATCTATCTTGAACTGTCTTTCCGTCTATCTTGCTCTGTCTATCTTGCACTGTCTTTCCGTCTATCTTGCACTGTCTTTTCGTCTATCTTGCTCTGTCTATCTTGCACTTTTTTTTGTGAATCTTGCAATGTCTTTCCATCTATTTTACATTGTCTTTCCGTCTATCTTGCACTGTCTTTCTGATTTTCTTACACTGTCTTTCCTTCTATCTTGCTCTATTTTTCCGTCTATTTTGCTTTGTCTAATTTGAAATGTCTTTCCGTCTATCTTGCTTTGTCTATCTTGCATTGTCTTTCCGTGTATCTTGCTTTGTCTATCTTGCACTGTCTTTCCGTCTATCTTGCTCTGTCTATCTTGCACTGTTTTTTTGTGAATCTTGCAATGTCTTTCCATCTATATTACATTGTCTTTCAGTCTATCTTGCACTGTCTTTCAGTCTATCTTGCACTGTCTTTCCGTCTATCTTGCTCTGTCTATCTTTAACTGTCTTTCCGTCTATCTTGCTCTGTCTAATTTGGATTTTCTTTCCGTCTATCTTGCACTGTCTTTCCGATTTTCTTGCACTGTCTTTCCGACTATCTTGCTCTATTTTTTGGTCTATCTTGCTTTGTATATTTTGCCTTTTCTTTCGTCTATATTGCAGTGTCTTTCCGTCTATCTTGCACTGTCTTTCCGATTTTCTTGCACTGTCTTTCCGACTATCTTGCTCTATTTTTTGGTCTATCTTGCTTTGTATATTTTGCCTTTTCTTTCGTCTATATTGCAGTGTCTTTCCGTCTATCTTGCACTGTCTTTCAGTCTATCTTGCTCTTTCTTTTTTTCCGTCTATTTTGCTTTGTCTATTTTGAAATGTCTTTCTGCCTATCTTGCACTGTCTTTCATCTATCTTGCACTGTCTTTCCGTCTATCTTGCTTTGTCTATCTTGCATTGTCTTTCCGTGTATCTTGCATTGTCTTTCCGTCTATCTTGCACTGTCTTTCCGTCAATCTTAAACTATCTTTCCGTCTATCTTGCACTGTCTTTCCGTCTATCTTGCTCTCTCTATCTTGCACTGTCTTTCCGTCTATCTTGCTCTGTCTCTTTTGGATTGTCTTTCTGTCTATCCTGCACTGTCTTTCCAAATTTTCTTGCACTGTCTTTCCGTCTATCTTGCACTGTCTTTCTGTCTATTTTGCTCTGTTTTTCTGTCTATCTTGCAAAGTATTTCCGTCTATCTTGCTCTCTCTGTCTTCCATTGTCATTCTGTCTATCTAGCACTGTAATTCCGTCTATCTAGCACTGTTTTTCCGTATATATTGCAATATCTTTTTCGTCTATCTTGCAATGTCTTTCCGTCTATCTTGCACTGTCTTTCCGTCTATTTTGCTCTGTTTTTATGTCTATCTTGCAAAGTATTTCCCTCTATCTTGCTCTGTCTGTTTTGCATTGTCTTTCCGTATATCTAGCATTGTCTTTCCGTCTATCTAGCACTGTCTTTCCGTCTATCTAGCACTGTCTTTCCATCTATCTTGCACTGTCTTTCCGTCTATCTTGCACTGTCTTTCCGTCTATTTTGCTCTGTTTTTATGTCTATCTTGCAAAGTATTTCCCTCTATCTTGCTCTGTCTGTCTTGCATTGTCTTTCCGTATATCTAGCATTGTCTTTCCGTCTATCTAGCACTGTCTTTCCGTCTATCTTGCACTGTCTTTCCGTCTATCTTGCACTGTCTTTCCGTCTATTTTGCTCTGTTTTTCTGCCTATCTTGCAAAGTATTTCCGTCTATCTTGCTCTGTCTGGCTTGCATTGTCTTTCCGTCTATCTAGCACTGTCTTTCTGTCTATCTAGCAGTGTCTTTCCATCTATCTTGCACTTTCTTTCTGTCTATCTTGCACTGTCTTTCCATCTATATTGCTCTATTTTTCCGTCTATCTTGCTTTGTATATTTTGCATTGTATTTCCGTCTATCTTGCACTGTCTATCCTTCTCTCTTGCTCTGTTTTTCTATATATCTTACAATGTCTTTCTGTCTATCTTGCAAAGTCTTTCCGTCTATCTTGCACTGTCTTTCCGATTCTCTTGCAATGTCTTTCCATCTATATTGCTCTATTTTTCCATCTATCTTGCTTTGTCTATTTTGAATTGTCTTTCCGTCTATCTTGCACTGTCTTTCAGTCTCTCTTGCTCTGTTTTTCTGTAAATCTTACAATGTCTTTCTGTTTATCTTGCAAAGTCTTTCTGTCTATCTTGCTCTGTCTATCTTGCATTGTCTTTCCGTCTATCTTGCACTGTCTTTCCGTCTATCTTGCACTGTCTTTCAGTCAATCTTGCACTGTATTTCCGTCTATCTTGCACTGTCTTTCCGTCTATTTTGCTCTGTTTTTCTGTCTATCTTGCAAAGTCTTTCCGTCTATCTTGCTCTGTCTATCTTGCTCTGTCTATATTGCATTGTCTTTCCGTCTATCTAGCAATGTCTTTCCATCTATCTTGCAATGTCTTTCCGTCTATCTTGCACTGTCTTTCCGCTTCACTTGCACTGTCTTTCCATCTATATTGCTCTATTTTTCCGTCTATCTTGCATTGTCTATTTTGCAATGTCTTTCCGTCTATCTTGCACTGTCTTTCAATCTATTCTGCACTGTCTTTCCATCTATCTTGCACTGCTTTTCCTTCTATCTTGCACTGTCTTTCCTTCTGTCTTGCTCTATTTTTCCGTCTATCTTGCTCTGTCTATTTTGGATTGTCTTTCCGTCTTTCTTGCACTGTCTTTCCATCTCTCTTGCACTGCCTTTCCTTCTATCTTGCCCTGTCTTTCCGTCTATCTTGCTCTGTTTTTCTGTCTATCTTGCAATGTTTTTCCGTCTATCTTTCAAAGTCTTTACATCTACCTTGCTCTGTTTTTCTGTCTATTTTATAATGTCTTTCTGTCTATCTTGCAAAGTCTTTTCGTCTATATTGCTCTGTCTATTTTGCATTGTCTTTTCGACTATCTTGTATTGTCTTTCCGTCTATCTTCCACTGTCTTTCCGTCTATCTTGCATTGTCTTTCCGTCTATCTTGCACTGTCTTTCCGTCTATATTGCTCTATTTTTCCGTCTATCTTGCTCTGTCTATTCTGGATTGTCTTTCCGTCTATCTTGCACTGTCTTTCCGTCTATCTTGCTCTGTTTTTCTGTCTATTTTATAATGTCTTTCTGTCTATATTGCAAAGTCTTTCCGTCTATATTGCTCTCTCTATTTTGCATTGTCTTTTCGACTATCTTGTATTGTCTTTCCGTCTATCTTCCACTGTCTTTCCGTCTATCTTGCATTGTCTTTCCGTCTATCTTGCACTGTCTTTCCGTCTATATTGCTCTATTTTTCCGTCTATCTTGCTCTGTCTATTTTGCATTGTCTTTTCGTCTATCTTGTATTGTCTTTCCGTCTATCTTGCACTGTCTTTCTGTCTATCTTGCACTGTCTTTTCGATTTTCTTGCACTGTCTTTCCGTCTATATTGCTCTATTTTTCCGTCTATCTTGCTCTGTCTATTTTGGATTGTCTTTCCGTCTATCTTGCACTGTCTTTCCGTCTATCTTGCTCTGTTTTTCTGTCTATTTTATAATGTATTTCTGTCTATCTTGCAAAGTCTTTCCGTCTATCTTGCTTTGTCTATCTTGCATTGACTTTCCGTCTATCTTGCACTGTCTTTCCGTCTATCTTGCACTGTCTTTCCAATTTTCTTGCACTGCCTTCGCGTCTATATTGCTCTATTTTTCCGTCTATCTTGCACTGTCTTTCCGTCTATTTTGCTATGTTTTTATGTCTATCTTGCAAAGTATTTCCCTCTATCTTGCTCTGTCTGTCTTGCATTGTCTTTCCGTCTATCTAGCATTGTCTTTCCGTCTATCTAGCACTGTCTTTCCGTCTATCTAGCACTGTCTTTCCGTCTATCTAGCACTGTCTTTCCGTCTATCTTGCAATGTCTTTTCATCTATCTTGCACTGTCTTTCCGTCAATCTTGCACTGTCTTTCCGTCTATTTTGCTCTGTTTTTCTGTCTATCTTGCAAAGAATTTCCGTCTATCTTGCTCTGTCTGGCTTGCATTGTCTTTCCGTCTATCTAGCACTGTCTTTCTGTCTATCTAGCAGTGTCTTTCCATCTATCTTGCAATGTCTTTCCGTCTATCTTGCACTTTCTTTCTGTCTATCTTGCACTGTCTTTCCATCTATATTGCTCTATTTTTCCGTCTATCTTGCTTTGTATATTTTGCATTGTATTTCCGTCTATCTTGCACTGTCTATCCGTCTCTCTTGCTCTGTTTTTCTGTCTATCTTACAATGTCTTTCTGTCTATCTTGCAAAGTCTTTCCGTCTATCTTGCTCTGTCTATCTTGCATTGTCTTTCCGTCTATCTTGCACTGTCTTTCCGATTTTCTTGCACTGCCTTCCCGTCTATATTGCTCTATTTTTCCGTCTATCTTGCATTGTCTTTCCGTCTATCTTGCGCTGTCTTTCCGTCTATCTTGCACTGTCTTTCCGTCTATTTTGCTCTGTTTTTATGTCTATCTTGCAAAGTATTTCCCTCTATCTTGCTCTGTCTGTCTTGCACTGTCTTTCCGTCTATCTTGCAATGTCTTTCCGTCTATCTTGCACTGTCTTTCCGTCTATCTTGCACTGTCTTTCTGTCTATTTTGCTCTGTTTTTCTGTCTATCTTGCAAAGAATTTCCGTCTATCTTGCTCTGTCTGGCTTGCATTGTCTTTCCGTCTATCTAGCACTGTCTTTCTGTCTATCTAGCAGTGTCTTTCCATCTATCTTGCAATGTCTTTCCGTCTATCTTGCACTTTCTTTCTGTCTATCTTGCACTGTCTTTCCATCTATATTGCTCTATTTTTCCGTCTATCTTGCTTTGTATATTTTGCATTGTATTTCCGTCTATCTTGCACTGTCTATCCGTCTCTCTTGCTCTGTTTTTCTGTCTATCTTACAATGTCTTTCTGTCTATCTTGCAAAGTCTTTCCGTCTATCTTGCTCTGTCTATCTTGCATTGTCTTATCGTCTATCTTGTATTGTCTTTCTGTCCATCTTGCACTGTCTTTCAGTCTATCTTGCACTGTCTTTTTGTCTATCGTGCAATGTCTTTCCGTTTATCTTGCATTGTCTTTCCATCTATCTTGCACTGTCTTTCCGTCTATCTTGCTCTATTTTTCCGTCTATCTTACTTTGTCAATTTTGCATTGTCTTTCCGTCTATCTTGCAATGTCTTTCCGTCTATCTTGCTCTTTTTTTCTGTCTATCTTACAATGTCTTTCCGTCTATCTTGCAAAGTCTTTCCGTCTATCTTGCTTTGTCTATCTTGCATTGTCTCTCCGTCTATCTTGCACTGTCCTTCCGTCTATCTTGCACTGTCTTTCCGTCTATATTGCATTGTCTTTCCGTCTATCTTGCACTATCTTTCAGTCTATCTTGCACTGTCTTTCCATCTATATTGCTCTATTTTTTCCGTCTATCTTGCTTTGTCTATTTTGCATTGTCTTTCCGTCTATCTTGCACTGTCTTTCGTCTATCTTGCACTGTCTATCCGTCTCTCTTGCACTGTTTTTCTGTCTATCTTACAATGTCTTTCTGTCTATCTTGCAAAGTCTTTCCGTCTATCTTGCTCTGTCTATCTTGCATTGTCTTTTCGTCTATCTTGTATTGTCTTTCCGTCTAACTTGCACTGTCTTTCCGTCTATCTTGCACTGTCTTTTTGTCTATCGAGCAATGTCTTTCCGTTTATCTTGCATTGTCTTTTTATCTATCTTGCAAACTTTTTCCGTCTAACTTGCTCTGTCTATGTTGCAATATCTTTCTGTCTATCTTGCACTGTCTTTCCATCTATCTTGCTCTATTTTTCCGTCTATCTTGCTTTGTCAATTTTGCATTGTCTTTCCGTCTATCTTGCACTGTCTTTCGTCTATCTTGCACTGTCTATCCGTCTATCTTGCTCTGTCTTTCCGTCTATCTTGCACTGTCTTTCAGTCTATCTTGCACTGTCTTTCCGTCTATCTTGCACTGTCTATCCGTCTCTCTTGCTCTGTTTTTTTGTCTATCTTACAATGTCTTTCTGTCTATCTTGCAAAGTCTTTCCGTCTATCTTGCTCTGTTTTTCTGTCTATCTAACAATATCTTTCCGTCTATCTTGCAAAGTCTTTCCGTCTATCTTGCTTTGTCTATCTTGCATTGTCTTTCCATCTATCTTGTAATGTCCTTCCGTCTATCTTGCACTGTCTTTCCGTCTATATTGCATTGTCTTTCCGTCTATCTTGCAATGTCTTTCTGTCTGTCTTGCACTGTCTTTTCGATTATCTTGCACTGTCTTTCCGTCTGTCTTGCTTTATTTTTCCGTCTGTCTTGCTTTGTCAATTTTGCATTGTCTTTCCGTCTATCTTGCAATGTCTTTCCGTCTATCTTACTCTATTTTTCTGTCCATCTTACAATGTCTTTCAGTCTATCTTGCAAAGTCTTTCCGTCTATCTTGCTTTGTCTATCTTGCATTGTATTTCCGTCTTTCTTGCACTGTCCTTCCGTCTATCTTGCACTGTCTTTCCATCTATATTGCATTGTCTTTCCGTCTATCTTGCACTGTCTTTCAGTCTATCTTGCACTGTCCTTTCCATCTATATTGCATTGTCTTTCCGTCTATCTTGCACTGTCTTTCCATCTATATTGCATTGTCTTTCCGTCTATCTTGCATTGTCTTTCCGTCTATCTTGCACTGTCTTTCCGTCTATCTTGCACTGTCTTTCAGTCTATCTTGCACTGTCTTTCCGTCTATCTTGCACTGTCTTTCTGTCTATCTAGCACTGTCTTTCCGTCTATCTAGCACTGTTTTTCCGTATATATTGCAATATCTTTTTCGTCTATGTTGCAATGTCTTTCCGTCTATCTTGCACTGTCTTTCCGTCTATTTTGCTCTGTTTTTATGTCTATCTTGCAAAGTATTTCCCTCTATCTTGCTCTGTCTGTCTTGCATTGTCTTTCCGTATATCTAGCATTGTCTTTACGTCTATCTAGCACTGTCTTTCCGTCTATCTAGCACTGTCTTTCCATCTATCTTGCAATTTCTTTCCGTCTATCTTGCACTGTCTTTCCGTCTATCTTGCACTGTCTTTCCGTCTATTTTGCTCTGTTTTTCTGTCTATCTTGCAAAGTATTTCCGTCTATCTTGCTCTGTCTGGCTTGCATTCTCTTTCTGTCTATCTAGCAATGTCTTTCCGTCTATCTTGCACTTTCTTTCTGTCTATCTTGCACTGTCTTTCCATCTATATTGCTCTATTTTTCCGTCTATCTTGCTTTGTATATTTTGCATTGTATTTCCGTCTATCTTGCACTGTCTATCCGTCTCTCTTGCTCTGTTTTTCTGTCTATCTTACAATGTCTTTCTGTCTATCTTGCAAAGTCTTTCCGTCTATCTTGCACTGTCTTTCCGATTCTCTTGCACTGTCTTTCCATCTATATTGCTCTATTTTTCCATCTATCTTGCTTTGTCTATTTTGCATTGTCTTTCCGTCTATCTTGCACTGTCTTTCAGTCTCTCTTGCTCTGTTTTTCTGTAAATCTTACAATGTCTTTCTGTTTATCTTGCAAAGTCTTTCCGTCTATCTTGCTCTGTCTATCTTGCATTGTCTTTCCCTCTATATTGCTCTATTTTTCCGTCTATCTTGCTCTGTCAATTTTGGATTATCTTTCCGTCTATCTTGCAAAGTCTTTCCGTCTATCTTGCTCTGTCTATCTTGCATTGTCTTTTCGTCTATCTTGTATTGTCTTTCAGTCTATCTTGCACTGTCTTTCCGTCTATCTTGCATTGTCTTTTCGTCTATTTTATAATGTCTTTCTGTCTATCTTGCAAAGTATTTCCCTCTATCTTGCTCTGTCTGTCTAGCATTGTCTTTCCGTCAATCTAGCATTGTCTTTCCGTCTATCTAGCATTATCTTTCCGTCTATCTAGCACTGTCTTTCCGTCTATCTTGCAATGTCTTTCCGTCTATCTTGCACTGTCTTTCTGTCTATCTTGCACTATCTTTCCGTCTATCTTGCTCTGTCTATTTTGCATTGTCTTTCCGTCTATCTTGCATTGTCTTTCCGTCTATCTTGCACTGTCTTTCCGTCTATCTTGCACTGTCTTTCCGTCTATTTTGCTCTGTTTTTATGTCTATCTTGCAAAGTATTTCCCTCTATCTTGCTCTGTCTGTCTTGCATTGTCTTTCCGTCAATCTAGCATTGTCTTTCCGTCTATCTAGCACTGTCTTTCCGTCTATCTAGCACTGTCTTTCCGTCTATCTTGCAATGTCTTTCCGTCTATCTTGCACTGTCTTTCCGTCTATATTGCTCTATTTTTCCGTCTATCTTGCTCTGTCTATTTTGCATTGTCTTTTCGTCTATCTTGTATTGTCTTTCCATCTATCTTGCACTGTCTTTCTGTCTATCTTGCACTGTCTTTTCGATTTTCTTGCACTGTCTTTCCGTCTGTATTGCTCTATTTTTCCGTCTATCTTGCTCTGTCAATTTTGGATTGTCTTTCCGTTTATCTTGCAAAGTCTTTCCGTCTATCTTGCTCTGTCTATCTTGCATTGTCTTTTCGTCTATCTTGTATTGTCTTTCAGTCTATCTTGCACTGTCTTTCCGTCTATCTTGCCTTGTCTTTTGGTCTATCTTGCACTGTCTTTCTGTCTATCTTTCACTGTCTTTCCGATTTTCTTGCACTGTCTTTCGTCTATATTGCTCTATTTATCCGTCTATCTTGCTCTGTCTATTTTGGATTGTCTTTCCGTCTATCTTGCACTGTCTTTCCGTCTATCTTACTCTGTTTTTCTGTCTATTTTATAATGTCTTTCTGTCTATCTTGCAAAGTCTTTCCGTCTATCTTGCTTTGTCTATCTTGCATTGACTTTCCGTGTATCTTGCACTGTCTTTCCGTCTATCTTGCACTGTCTTTCCGATTTTCTTGCACTGCCTTCCCGTCTATATTGCTCTATTTTTCCGTCTATCTTGCATTGTCTTTCCGTCTATCTTGCACTGTCTTTCCGTCTATCTTGCACTGTCTTTCCGTCTATTTTGCTCTATTTTTATGTCTATCTTGCAAAGTATTTCCCTCTATCTTGCTCTGTCTGTCTTGCATCGTCTTTCCGTCAATCTAGCATTGTCTTTCCGTCTATCTAGCACTATCTTTCCGTCTATCTAGCACTGTCTTTCCGTCTATCTTGCAATGTCTTTCCGTCTATCTTGCACTGTCTTTCTGTCTATCTTGCACTATCTTTCCTTCTATTTTGCTCTGTTTTTCTGTCTATCTTGCAAAGTATTTCCGTCTATCTTGCTCTGTCTGGCTTGCACTGTCTTTCCGTCTATCTAGCACTGTCTTTATGTCTATCTAGCAGTGTCTTTCCATCTATCTTGCAATGTCTTTCCGTCTATCTTGCACTTTCTTTCTGTCTATCTTGCTCTATTTTTCCGTCTATCTTGCATTGTCTTTCCGTCTATCTTGCACTGTCTTTCCGTCTATCTTGCACTGTCTTTCCGTCTATTTTGCTCTGTTTTTATGTCTATCTTGCAAAGTATTTCCCTCTATCTTGCTCTGTCTGTCTTGCATTGTCTTTCCGTCAATCTAGCATTGTCTTTCCGTCTATCTAGCATTATCTTTCCGTCTATCTAGCACTGTCTTTCCGTCTATCTTGCAATGTCTTTCCGTCTATCTTGCACTGTCTTTCTGTCTATCTTGCACTATCTTTCCGTCTATCTTGCTCTGTCTATTTTGCATTGTCTTTCCGTCTATCTTGCATTGTCTTTCCGTCTATATTGCTCTGTCTCTTTTGGATTGTCTTTCCGTCTATTTTGCTCTGTTTTTATGTCTATCTTGCAAAGTATTTCCCTCTATCTTGCTCTGTCTGTCTTGCATTGTCTTTCCGTCTATCTAGCATTGTCTTTCCGTCTATCTAGCACTGTCTTTCCGTCTATCTTGCAATGTCTTTCCGTCAATCTTGCACTGTCTTTCCGTCTATTTTGCTCTGTTTTTCTGTCTATCTTGCAAAGAATTTCCGTCTATCTTGCTCTGTCTGGCTTGCATTGTCTTTCCGTCTATCTAGCACTGTCTTTCTGTCTATCTAGCAGTGTCTTTCCATCTATCTTGCAATGTCTTTCCGTCTATCTTGCACTTTCTTTCTGTCTATCTTGCACTGTCTTTCCATCTATATTGCTCTATTTTTCCGTCTATCTTGCTTTGTATATTTTGCATTGTATTTCCGTCTATCTTGCACTGTCTATCCGTCTCTCTTGCTCTGTTTTTCTGTCTATCTTACAATGTCTTTCTGTCTATCTTGCAAAGTCTTTCCGTCTATCTTGCACTGTCTTTACGATTCTCTTGCACTGTCTTTCCATCTATATTGCTCTATTTTTCCATCTATCTTGCTTTGTCTATTTTGCATTGTCTTTCCGTCTATCTTGCACTGTCTTTCAGTCTCTCTTGCTCTGTTTTTCTGTAAATCTTACAATGTCTTTCTGTTTATCTTGCAAAGTCTTTCCGTCTATCTTGCTCTGTCTATCTTGCATTGTCTTTCCGTCTATCTTGCACTGTCTTTCCGTCTATCTTGCACTGTCTTTCAGTCAATCTTGCACTGTATTTCCGTCTATTTTGCTCTGTTTTTCTGTCTATCTTGCAAAGTCTTTCTGTCTATCTTGCTCTGTCTATCTTGCTCTGTCTATATTTGTAAAAGTATATTCCTTTTCTCCTTTTTGGGTTACAATCTCCTTAATATACTGGCAAATATATGTATGACCATTTAATACCGTTAACAACTCCTCGCAAAAGGTATTTCTGAATTAACCCATGAAATATCATTTTTATATTTCTTTATATCAACAAGTTTCAAGAATAATCACGACAAGATATAGGATTTGTTTAAAGTGTGTTGTATTATATTATAGAACAATAAACAGCGTAACAATATTGTACACACAATATAGCTTTAGTGCAATATATATCATACTTATTGCCTGTAATATAGATATATATGTAATTGTGTGTATTTTGACTAACTATTGTCTAAAGGTGTGTGTGTGTGTGTGCATTGTGTAGTGAAGGGGGAGGGGAGAATCCATACAGACCACAAACATACCTCACTTAAAGTCTAGCGGCCATTTTCAAGCACATGGTTTCAACCAGTTCAAACTACTACACTTTCTATGCATAAACCAACATAACCTGCACTTTCTATGCATATCTAACAATCTGATCACTTAACCACAATCTGATCACTTCCTAATCCATCACTTTCTATGCAATGTAGTCACCATCCAAAATGGCTGACTTGCCATGCTTGTAGGCCCACAAGGCCTACTAAAAAATTACAGTTACTAAACAATGTGAACTCAGTACAGACACATTACTCATTACAAGCAGTATTTAGCCAATCCACCACAAATAGCTCTATAATCAGCAGTAAACGCACAATGTCCACTGGCCAATTTTAACACCTGATATTTCACACATAGCACAAACGTCTCCATTCCCAAAGCCTAACAAATCGATCCAAATTCAAACACAAATGCTATCATTTATCCCAACCAGGATCCAGACTATGTATAGTACAGCACTCCACAAGTCACAGCACAGCATTAACTATGTATAAACACAAATGCTTTCATTTATCCCAACCAGGCATGCATTTATGTAACTCTGTCCATATAACTCTGTCCATATCAATCCAATCAATCCAAACTTTCATTCTCACTTAAACTTTCATATCACTTACAACAAATAATCATTCATTCTTATGTCCTCCATTCAACAAAACATTATAACATGCTCACACTCCATACTAGTCAGGGCCTAAGTAGGCCTGTTCACCTAGAAGCTACATTACCTATCAGTCCGAAATCCAGCATGGAGTAACATGTCCAGGCTAATTTCTTTGTCTACTAAACACCTCTTGTGGGCGGAGTCTGGAAGCTTGCTATAGGCTTTCATATGTTAATTACTGGCCAACTGCTGAAATCCAGATTATCAAGTATTTAGTTACCACCCACAATCACAGGTGGGGGGCAGAATGGCTGATTTTGTGCAATTCAACTGTGACTGAATCTCTGTTATAGGTTATAAAATGAAACATAAATAAGATTATTTATGCACTCTTTATCAATATTGCATTGTCTTTCCGTCTATCTAGCAATGTCTTTCCGTCTATCTTGCAATGTCTTTCCGTCTATCTTGCACTGTCTTTCCGCTTCACTTGCACTGTCTTTCCATCTATATTGCTCTATTTTTCCGTCTATCTTGCATTGTCTATTTTGCATTGTCTTTCCGTCTATCTTGCACTGTCTTTCAGTCTATTCTGCACTGTCTTTCCATCTATCTTGCACTGCTTTTCCTTCTATCTTGCACTGTCTTTCCTTCTGTTTTGCTCTATTTTTCCGTCTATCTTGTTCTGTCTATTTTGGATTGTCTTTCCGTCTTTCTTGCACTGTCTTTCCGTCTCTCTTGCACTGCCTTTCCTTCTATCTTGCCCTGTCTTTCCGTCTATCTTGCTCTGTTTTTCTGTCTATCTTGCAATGTCTTTCCGTCTATCTTTCAAAGTCTTTACATCTACCTTGCTCTGTTTTTCTGTCTATTTTATAATGTCTTTCTGTCTATCTTGCAAAGTCTTTTCGTCTATATTGCTCTGTCTATTTTGCATTGTCTTTTCGACTATCTTGTATTGTCTTTCCGTCTATCTTCCACTGTCTTTCCGTCTATCTTGCATTGTCTTTCCGTCTATCTTGCACTGTCTTTCCGTCTATATTGCTCTATTTTTCCGTCTATCTTGCTCTGTCTATTCTGGATTATCTTTCCGTCTATCTTGTACTGTCTTTCCGTCTATCTTGCTCTGTTTTTCTGTCTATTTTATAATGTCTTTCTGTCTATATTGCAAAGTCTTTCCGTCTATATTGCTCTGTCTATTTTGCATTGTCTTTTCGACTATCTTGTATTGTCTTTCCGTCTATCTTCCACTGTCTTTCCGTCTATCTTGCATTGTCTTTCCGTCTATCTTGCACTGTCTTTCCGTCTATATTGCTCTATTTTTCCGTCTATCTTGCTCTGTCTATTTTGCATTGTCTTTTCGTCTATCTTGTATTGTCTTTCCGTCTATCTTGCACTGTCTTTCTGTCTATCTTGCACTGTCTTTTCGATTTTCTTGCACTGTCTTTCCGTCTATATTGCTCTATTTTTCCGTCTATCTTGCTCTGTCTATTTTGGATTGTCTTTCCGTCTATCTTGCAAAGTCTTTCCGTCTATCTTGCTCTGTCTATCTTGCATTGTCTTTTCGTCTATCTTGTATTGTCTTTCAGTCTATCTTGCACTGTCTTTCCGTCTATCTTGCATTGTCTTTTAGGTCTATCTTGCACTGTCTTTCTGTCTATCTTGCACTGTCTTTCCGATTTTCTTGCACTGTCTTTCGTCTATATTGCTCTATTTTTCCGTCTATCTTGCTCTGTCTATTTTGTATTGTCTTTCCGTCTATCTTGCACTGTCTTTCCGTCTATCTTGCTCTGTTTTTCTGTCTATTTTATAATGTCTTTCTGTCTATCTTGCAAAGTCTTTCCGTCTGTCTTGCTTTGTCTATCTTGCATTGACTTTCCGTCTATCTTGCACTGTCTTTCCGTCTATCTTGCACTGTCTTTCCGATTTTCTTGCACTGCCTTCGCGTCTATATTGCTCTATTTTTCCGTCTATCTTGCATTGTCTTTCCTTCTATCTTGCACTGTCTTTCCGTCTATCTTGCACTGTCTTTCCGTCTATTTTGCTCTGTTTTTATGTTTATCTTGCAAAGTATTTCCCTCTATCTTGCTCTGTCTGTCTTGCATTGTCTTTCCGTCTATCTAGCATTGTCTTTCCGTCTATCTAGCACTGTCTTTCCGTCTATCTAGCACTGTCTTTCCGTCTATCTTGCAATGTCTTTCCATATATCTTGCACCGTCTTTCCGTCTATCTTGCAATGTCTTTCCGTCTATCTAGCACTGTCTTTCCGTCTATCTTGCAATGTCTTTTCGTCTATCTTGCAATGTCTTTCCGTCTATCTTGCACTGTCTTTCCGATTCTCTTGCACTGTCTTTCCATCTATATTGCTCTATTTTTCCATCTATCTTGCTTTGTCTATTTTGCATTGTCTTTCCGTCTATCTTGCACTGTCTTTCAGTCTCTCTTGCTCTGTTTTTCTGTAATTCTTACAATGTCTTTCTGTTTATCTTGCAAAGTCTTTCCGTCTATCTTGCTCTGTCTATCTTGCATTGTCTTTCCGTCTTTCTTGCACTGTCTTTCCGTCTCTCTTGCACTGCCTTTCCTTCTATCTTGCCTTGTCTTTACATCTACCTTGCTCTGTTTTTCTGTCTATTTTATAATGTCTTTCTGTCTATCTTGTAAAGTCTTTTCGTCTATATTGCTCTGTCTATTTTGCATTATCTTTTCGACTATCTTGTATTGACTTTCCGTCTATCTTCCACTGTCTTTCCGTCTATCTTGCATTGTCTTTCCGTCTATCTTGCATTGTCTTTCCGTCTATCTTGCACTATCTTTCCGTCTATATTGGTCTATTTTTCCGTCTATCTTGCTCTGTCTATTCTGGATTGTCTTTCCGTCTATCTTGCACTGTCTTTCCGTCTATCTTGCTCTGTTTTTCTGTCTATTTTATAATGTCTTTCTGTCTATATTGCAAAGTCTTTCCGTCTATATTGCTCTGTCTATTTTGCATTGTCTTTTCGACTATCTTGTATTGTCTTTCCGTCTATCTTCCACTGTCTTTCCGTCTATCTTGCATTGTCTTTCCGTCTATCTTGCACTGTCTTTCCGTCTATATTGCTCTATTTTTCCGTCTATCTTGCTCTGTCTATTTTGCACTGTCTTTCCGTCTATCTTGCATTGTCTTTTATGTCTATCTTGCACTGTCTTTCTGTCTATCTTGCACTGTCTTTCCGATTTTCTTGCACTGCCTTCCCGTCTATATTGCTCTATTTTTCCGTCTATCTTGCATTGTCTTTCCGTCTATCTTGCACTGTCTTTCCGTCTATCTTGCACTGTCTTTCCGTGTATTTTGCTCTGTTTTTATGTCTATCTTGCAAAGTATTTCCCTCTATCTTGCTCTGTCTGTCTTGCATTGTCTTTCCGTCTATCTAGCATTGTCTTTCCGTCTATCTACCACTGTCTTCCCGTCTATCTAGCACTGTCTTTCCGTCTATCTTGCAATGTCTTTCCGTCTATCTTGCACTGTCTTTCCGTCTATCTTGCACTGTCTTTCCGTCTATTTTGCTCTGTTTTTCTGTCTATCTTGCAAAGAATTTCCGTCTATCTTGCTCTGTCTGGCTTGCATTGTCTTTCCATCTATCTAGCACTGTCTTTCTGTCTATCTAGCAGTGTCTTTCCATCTATCTTGCAATGTCTTTCCGTCTATCTTGCACTTTCTTTCTGTCTATCTTGCACTGTCTTTCCATCTATATTGCTCTATTTTTCCATCTATCTTGCTTTGTTTATATTGCATTGTATTTCCGTCTATCTTGCACTGTCTATCCGTCTCTCTTGCTCTGTTTTTCTGTCTATCTTACAATGTCTTTCTGTCTATCTTGCAAAGTCTTTCCGTCTATCTTGCTCTGTCTATCTTGCATTGTCTTTTCGTCTATCTTGTATTGTCTTTCCGTCCATCTTGCCCTGTCTTTCCGTCTATCTTGCACTGTCTTTTTGTCTATCATGCAATGTCTTTCCGTTTATCTTGCATTGTCTTTCCATCTATCTTGCAATGTCTTTCCGTCTATCTTGCACTTACTTTCTGTCTATCTTGCACTGTCTTTCCGTCTATCTTGCTCTATTTTTCCGTCTATCTTACTTTGTCAATTTTGCATTGTCTTTCCGTCTATCTTGCAATGTCTTTCCGTCTATCTTGCTCTTTTTTTCTGTCTATCTTACAATGTCTTTCCGTCTATCTTGCAAAGTCTTTCCGTCTATCTTGCTTTGTCTATCTTGCATTGTCTCTCCGTCTATCTTGCACTGTCCTTCCGTCTATCTTGCACTGTCTTTCCATCTATATTGCATTGTCTTTCCGTCTATCTTGCACTATCTTTCAGTCTATCTTGCACTGTCTTTCCATCTATATTGCTCTATTTTTCCGTCTATCTTGCTTTGTCTATTTTGCATTGTCTTTCTGTCTATCTTGCACTGTCTTTCGTCTATCTTGCACTGTCTATCCGTCTCTCTTGCTCTGTTTTTCTGTCTATCTTACAATGTCTTTCTGTCTATCTTGCAAAGTCTTTCCGTCTATCTTGCTCTGTCTATCTTGCATTGTCTTTTCGTCTATCTTGTATTGTCTTTCCGTCTAACTTGCACTGTCTTTCCGTCTATCTTGCACTGTCTTTTTGTCTATCGTGCAATGTCTTTCCGTTTATCTTGCATTGTCTTTTTATCTATCTTGCAAACTTTTTCCGTCTAACTTGCTCTGTCTATGTTGCAATATCTTTCTGTCTATCTTGCACTGTCTTTCCGTCTATCTTGCTCTATTTTTCCGTCTATCTTGCTTTGTCAATTTTGCATTGTCTTTCCGTCTATCTTGCACTGTCTTTCGTCTATCTTGCACTGTCTATCCGTCTATCTTGCTCTGTCTTTCCGTCTATCTTGCACTGTCTTTCAGTCTATCTTGCACTGTCTTTCCGTCTATCTTGCACTGTCTATCCGTCTCTCTTGCTCTGTTTTTTTGTCTATCTTACAATGTCTTTCTGTCTATCTTGCAAAGTCTTTCCGTCTATCTTGCTCTGTTTTTCTGTCTATCTAACAATATCTTTCCGTCTATCTTGCAAAGTCTTTCCGTCTATCTTGCTTTGTCTATCTTGCATTGTCTTTCCATCTATCTTGTACTGTCCTTCCGTCTATCTTGCACTGTCTTTCCGTCTATATTGCATTGTCTTTCCGTCTATCTTGCAATGTCTTTCTGTCTGTCTTGCACTGTCTTTTCGATTATCTTGCACGGTCTTTCCGTCTGTCTTGCCTTATTTTTCCGTCTGTCTTGCTTTGTCAATTTTGCATTGTCTTTCCGTCTATCTTGCAATGTCTTTCCGTCTATCTTACTCTATTTTTCTGTCCATCTTACAATGTCTTTCAGTCTATCTTGCAAAGTCTTTCCGTCTATCTTGCTTTGTCTATCTTGCATTGTATTTCCGTCTTTCTTGCACTGTTCTTCCGTCTATCTTGCACTGTCTTTCCGTCTATATTGCATTGTCTTTCCGTCTATCTTGCACTGTCTTTTAGTCTATCTTGCACTGTCTTTCCGTCTATCTTGCACTGTCTATCCATCTCTCTTGCTCTGTTTTACTGTCTATCTTACAATGTCTTTCTGTCTATCTTGCAGTCTTTCAGTCTATCTTGCTCTGTCTATCTTGCATTGTCTTTCAGTCTATCTTGCACTGTCTTTCAGTCTATCTTGCACTGTCTTTCCGTCTATCTTGCACTGTCTTTCTGTCTATTTTGCTCTGTTTTTCTGTCTATCTTGCAAAGTATTTCCGTCTATCTTGCTCTCTCTGTCTTCCATTGTCATTCTGTCTATCTAGCACTGTCTTTCTGTCTATCTAGCACTGTTTTTCCGTATATATTGCAATATCTTTTTCGTCTATCTTGCAATGTCTTTCCGTCTATCTTGCACTGTCTTTCCGTCTATTTTGCTCTGTTTTTATGTCTATCTTGCAAAGTATTTCCCTCTATCTTGCTCTTTCTGTCTTGCATTGTCTTTCCGTATATCTAGCATTGTGTTTACGTCTATCTAGCACTGTCTTTCCGTCTATCTAGCACTGTCTTTCCATCTATCTTGCAATGTCTTTTCGTCTATCTTGCACTGTCTTTCCGTCTATCTTGCACTGTCTTTCCGTCTATTTTGCTCTGTTTTTCTGTCTATCTTGCAAAGTATTTCCGTCTATCTTGCTATGTCTGGCTTGCATTCTCTTTCTGTCTATCTAGCACTGTCTTTCTGTCTATCTAGCAGTGTCTTTCCATCTATCTTGCAATGTCTTTCCGTCTATCTTGCACTTTCTTTCTGTCTATCTTGCACTGTCTTTCCATCTATATTGCTCTATTTTTCCGTCTATCTTGCTTTGTCTATTTTGCATTGTCTTTCCGTCTATCTTGCACTGTCTTTCAGTCTCTCTTGCTCTGTTTTTCTGTAAATCTTACAATGTCTTTCTGTCTATCTTGCAAAGTCTTTCCGTCTATCTTGCACTGTCTTTCCGATTCTCTTGCACTGTTTTTCCATCTATATAGCTCTATTTTTCCATCTATCTTGCTTTGTCTATTTTGCATTGTCTTTCCGTCTATCTTGCACTGTCTTTCAGTCTCTCTTGCTCTGTTTTTCTGTAAATCTTACAATGTCTTTCTGTTTATCTTGCAAAGTCTTTCCGTCTATCTTGCTCTGTCTATCTTGCATTGTCTTTCCGTCTATCTTGCACTGTCTTTCCGTCTATCTTGCACTGTCTTTCAGTCAATCTTGCACTGTATTTCCGTCTATTTTGCTCTGTTTTTCTGTCTATCTTGCAAAGTCTTTCCGTCTATCTTGCTCTGTCTATCTTGCTCTGTCTATATTGCATTGTCTTTCCGTCTATCTAGCAATGTCTTTCCGTCTATCTTGCAATGTCTTTCCGTCTATCTTGCACTGTCTTTCCGCTTCACTTGCACTGTCTTTCCATCTATATTGCTCTATTTTTCCGTCTATCTTGCATTGTCTATTTTGCATTGTCTTTCCGTCTATCTTGCACTGTCTTTCAGTCTATACTGCACTGTCTTTCCATCTATCTTGCACTGCTTTTCCTTCTATCTTGCACTGTCTTTCCTTCTGTCTTGCTCTATTTTTCCGTCTATCTTGTTCAGTCTATTTTGGATTGTCTTTCCGTCTTTCTTGCACTGTCTTTCCGTCTCTCTTGCACTACCTTTCCTTCTATCTTGCCCTGTCTTTCCGTCTATCTTGCTCTGTTTTTCTGTCTATCTTGCAATGTCTTTCCGTCTATCTTTCAAAGTCTTTACATCTACCTTGCTCTGTTTTTCTGTCTATTTTATAATGTCTTTCTGTCTATCTTGCAAAGTCTTTTCGTCTATATTGCTCTGTCTATTTTGCATTGTCTTTTCGACTATCTAGTATTGTCTTTCCGTCTATCTTCCACTGTCTTTCCGTCTATCTTGCATTGTCTTTCCGTCTATCTTGGACTGTCTTTCCGTCTATATTGCTCTATTTTTCCGTTTATCTTGCTCTGTCTATTCTGGATTATCTTTCCGTCTATCTTGTACTGTCTTTCCGTCTATCTTGCTCTGTTTTTCTGTCTATTTTATAATGTCTTTCTGTCTATATTGCAAAGTCTTTCCGTCTATATTGCTCTGTCTATTTTGCATTGTCTTTTCGACTATCTTGTATTGTCTTTCCGTCTATCTTCCACTGTCTTTCCGTCTATCTTGCATTGTCTTTCCGTCTATCTTGCACTGTCTTTCCGTCTATATTGCTCTATTTTTCCGTCTATCTTGCTCTGTCTATTTTGCATTGTCTTTTCGTCTATCTTGTATTGTCTTCCCGTCTATCTTGCACTGTCTTTCTGTCTATCTTGCACTGTCTTTTCGATTTTCTTGCACTGTCTTTCCGTCTATATTGCTCTATTTTTCCGTCTATCTTGCTCTGTCTATTTTGGATTGTCTTTCCGTCTATCTTGCAAAGTCTTTCCGTCTATCTTGCTCTGTCTATCTTGCATTGTCTTTTCGTCTATCTTGTATTGTCTTTCAGTCTATCTTGCACTGTCTTTCCGTCTATCTTGCATTGTCTTTTAGGTCTATCTTGCACTGTCTTTCTGTCTATCTTGCACTGTCTTTCCGATTTTCTTGCACTGTCTTTCGTCTATATTGCTCTATTTTTCCGTCTATCTTGCTCTGTCTATTTTGTATTGTCTTTCCGTCTATCTTGCACTGTCTTTCCGTCTATCTTGCTCTGTTTTTCTGTCTATTTTATAATGTCTTTCTGTCTATCTTGCAAAGTCTTTCCGTCTGTCTTGCTTTGTCTATCTTGCATTGACTTTCCGTCTATCTTGCACTGTCTTTCCGTCTATCTTGCACTGTCTTTCCGATTTTCTTGCACTGCCTTCGCGTCTATATTGCTCTATTTTTCCGTCTATCTTGCATTGTCTTTCCTTCTATCTTGCACTGTCTTTCCGTCTATCTTGCACTGTCTTTCCGTCTATTTTGCTCTGTTTTTATGTCTATCTTGCAAAGTATTTCCCTCTATCTTGCTCTTTCTGTCTTGCATTGTCTTTCCGTCTATCTAGCATTGTCTTTCCGTCTATCTAGCACTGTCTTTCCGTCTATCTAGCACTGTCTTTCCGTCTATCTTGCAAAGTCTTTCCGTCTGTCTTGCTTTGTCTATCTTGCATTAACTTTCCGTCTATATTGCATTGTCTTTCCGTCTATCTTGCACTGTCTTTCAGTCTATCTTGCACTGTTTTTCCATCTATATTGCTCTATTTTTCCGTCTATCTTGCTTTGTCTATTTTGCATTGTCTTTCCGTCTATCTTGCACTGTCTTTCGTCTATCTTGCACTGTCTATCCGTCTCTCTTGCTCTGTTTTTCTGTCTATCTTACAATGTCTTTCTGTCTATCTTGCAAAGTCTTTCCGTCTATCTTGCTCTGTCTATCTTGCATTGTCTTTCCGTCTATCTTGCATTGTCTTTTTATCTATCTTGCAAACTATTTCCGTCTAACTTGCTCTGTCTATGTTGCAATATCTTTCTGTCTATCTTGCACTGTCTTTCCGTCTATCTTGCTCTATTTTTCCGTCTATCTTGCTTTGTCAATTTTGCATTGTCTTTCCGTCTATCTTGCTCTGTTTTTCTGTCTATCTTACAATGTCTTTCAGTCTATCTTGCAAAGTCTTTCCGTCTATCTTACTTTGTCAATTTTGCATTGTCTTTCCGTCTATCTTGCAATGTCTTTCCGTCTATCTTGCTCTTTTTTTCTGTCTATCTTACAATGTCTTTCCGTCTATCTTGCAAAGTCTTTCCGTCTATCTTGCTTTGTCTATCTTGCATTGTCTCTCCGTCTATCTTGCACTGTCCTTCCTTCTATCTTGCACTGTCTTTCCGTCTATATTGCATTGTCTTTCCGTCTTTCTTGCACTGTCTTTCCGTCTCTCTTGCACTGCCTTTCCTTCTATCTTGCCCTGTCTTTCCGTCTATCTTGCTCTGTTTTTCTGTCTATCTTGCAATGTCTTTCCGTCTATCTTTCAAAGTCTTTACATCTACCTTGCTCTGTTTTTCTGTCTATTTTATAATGTCTTTCTGTCTATCTTGCAAAGTCTTTTCGTCTATATTGCTCTGTCTATTTTGCATTGTCTTTTCGACTATCTTGTATTGTCTTTCCGTCTATCTTCCACTGTCTTTCCGTCTATCTTGCATTGTCTTTCCGTCTATCTTGCACTGTCTTTCCGTCTATATTGCTCTATTTTTCCGTCTATCTTGCTCTGTCTATTCTGGATTGTCTTTCCGTCTATCTTGCACTGTCTTTCCGTCTATCTTGCTCTGTTTTTCTGTCTATTTTATAATGTCTTTCTGTTTATATTGCAAAGTCTTTCCGTCTATATTGCTCTGTCTATTTTGCATTGTCTTTTCGACTATCTTGTATTGTCTTTCCGTCTATCTTCCACTGTCTTTCCGTCTATCTTGCATTGTCTTTCCGTCTATCTTGCACTGTCTTTCCGTCTATATTGCTCTATTTTTCCGTCTACCTTGCTCTGTCTATTTTGCATTGTCTTTTCGTCTATCTTGTATTGTCTTTCCGTCTATCTTGCACTGTCTTTCTGTCTATCTTGCACTGTCTTTTCGATTTTCTTGCACTGTCTTTCCGTCTATATTGCTCTATTTTTCCGTCTATCTTGCTCTGTCTATTTTGGATTGTCTTTCCGTCTATCTTGCAAAGTCTTTCCGTCTATCTTGCTCTGTCTATCTTGCATTGTCTTTTCGTCTATCTTGTATTGTCTTTCAGTCTATCTTGCACTGTCTTTCCGTCTATCTTGCATTGTCTTTTAGGTCTATCTTGCACTGTCTTTCTGTCTATCTTGCACTGTCTTTCCGATTTTCTTGCACTGTCTTTCGTCTATATTGCTCTATTTTTCCGTCTATCTTGCTCTGTCTATTTTGGATTGTCTTTCCGTCTATCTTGCACTGTCTTTCCGTCTATCTTGCTCTGTTTTTCTGTCTATTTTATAATGTCTTTCTGTCTATCTTGCAAAGTCTTTCCGTCTATCTTGCTTTGTCTATCTTGCATTGACTTTCCGTCTATCTTGCACTGTCTTTCCGTCTATCTTGCACTGTCTTTCCGATTTTCTTGCTCTGCCTTCGCGTCTATATTGCTCTATTTTTCCGTCTATCTTGCACTGTCTTTCCGTCTATCTTGCACTGTCTTTCCGTCTATTTTGCTCTGTTTTTATGTCTATCTTGCAAAGTATTTCCCTCTATCTTGCTCTGTCTGTCTTGCATTGTCTTTCCGTCTATCTAGCATTGTCTTTCCGTCTATCTAGCACTGTCTTTCCGTCTATCTAGCACTGTCTTTCCGTCTATCTAGCACTGTCTTTCCGTCTATTTTGCAATGTCTTTCCATCTATCTTGCACTGTCTTTCCGTCAATCTTGCACTGTCTTTCCGTCTATTTTGCTCTGTTTTTCTGTCTATCTTGCAAAGAATTTCCGTCTATCTTGCTCTGTCTGGCTTGCATTGTCTTTCCGTCTATCTAGCACTGTCTTTCTGTCTATCTAGCAGTGTCTTTCCATCTATCTTGCAATGTCTTTCCGTCTATCTTGCACTTTCTTTCTGTCTATCTTGCACTGTCTTTCCATCTATATTGCTCTATTTTTCCGTCTATCTTGCTTTGTATATTTTGCATTGTATTTCCGTCTATCTTGCACTGTCTATCCGTCTCTCTTGCTCTGTTTTTCTGTCTATCTTACAATGTCTTTCTGTCTATCTTGCAAAGTCTTTCCGTCTATCTTGCTCTGTCTATCTTGCATTGTCTTTCCGTCTATCTTGCACTGTCTTTCCGATTTTCTTGCACTGCCTTCCCGTCTATATTGCTCTATTTTTCCGTCTATCTTGCATTGTCTTTCCTTCTATCTTGCACTGTCTTTCCGTCTATCTTGCACTGTCTTTCCGTCTATTTTGCTCTGTTTTTATGTCTATCTTGCAAACTATTTCCCTCTATCTTGCTCTATCTGTCTTGCATTGTCTTTCCGTCTATCTAGCATTGTCTTTCCGTCTATCTACCACTGTCTTTCCGTCTATCTAGCACGGTCTTTCCGTCTATCTTGCAATGTCTTTCCGTCTATCTTGCACTGTCTTTCCGTCTATCTTGCACTGTCTTTCCGTCTATTTTGCTCTGTTTTTCTGTCTATCTTGCAAAGAATTTCCGTCTATCTTGCTCTGTCTGGCTTGCATTGTCTTTCCGTCTATCTAGCACTGTCTTTCTGTCTATCTAGCAGTGTCTTTCCATCTATCTTGCAATGTCTTTCCGTCTATCTTGCACTTTCTTTCTGTCTATCTTGCACTGTCTTTCCATCTATATTGCTCTATTTTTCCGTCTATCTTGCTTTGTATATTTTGCATTGTATTTCCGTCTATCTTGCACTGTCTATCCGTCTCTCTTGCTCTGTTTTTCTGTCTATCTTACAATGTCTTTCTGTCTATCTTGCAAAGTCTTTCCGTCTATCTTGCTCTGTCTATCTTGCATTGTCTTTCCGTCTATCTTGCACTGTCTTTCCGATTTTCTTGCACTGCCTTCCCGTCTATATTGCTCTGTCTTTCCGTCTATCTTGCACTGTCTTTCCGTCTATTTTGCTCTGTTTTTATGTCTATCTTGCAAATTATTTCCCTCTATCTTGCTCTATCTGTCTTGCATTGTCTTTCCGTCTATCTAGCATTGTCTTTCCGTCTATCTACCACTGTCTTTCCGTCTATCTAGCACGGTCTTTCCGTCTATCTTGCAATGTCTTTCCGTCTATCTTGCACTGTCTTTCCGTCTATCTTGCACTGTCTTTCCGTCTATTTTGCTCTGTTTTTCTGTCTATCTTGCAAAGAATTTCCGTCTATCTTGCTCTGTCTGGCTTGCATTGTCTTTCCGTCTATCTAGCACTGTCTTTCTGTCTATCTAGCAGTGTCTTTCCATCTATCTTGCAATGTCTTTCCGTCTATCTTGCACTTTCTTTCTGTCTATCTTGCACTGTCTTTCCATCTATATTGCTCTATTTTTCCGTCTATCTTGCTTTGTATATTTTGCATTGTATTTCCGTCTATCTTGCACTGTCTATCCGTCTCTCTTGCTCTGTTTTTCTGTCTATCTTACAATGTCTTTCTGTCTATCTTGCAAAGTCTTTCCGTCTATCTTGCTCTGTCTATCTTGCATTGTCTTTTCGTCTATCTTGTATTGTCTTTCCGTCCATCTTGCACTGTCTTTCCGTCTATCTTGCACTGTCTTTTTGTCTATCGTGCAATGTCTTTCCGTTTATCTTGCATTGTCTTTCCATCTATCTTGCAATGTCTTTCCGTCTATCTTGCACTTACTTTCTGTCTATCTTGCACTGTCTTTCCGTCTATCTTGCTCTATTTTTCAGTCTATCTTACTTTGTCAATTTTGCATTGTCTTTCCGTCTATCTTGCAATGTCTTTCCATCTATCTTGCTCTTTTTTTCTGTCTATCTTACAATGTCTTTCCGTCTATCTTGCAAAGTCTTTCCGTCTATCTTGCTTTGTCTATCTTGCATTGTCTCTCCGTCTATCTTGCACTGTCCTTCCGTCTATCTTGCACTGTCTTTCCGTCTATATTGCATTGTCTTTCCGTCTATCTTGCACTATCTTTCAGTCTATCTTGCACTGTCTTTCCATCTATATTGCTCTATTTTTCCGTCTATCTTGCTTTGTCTATTTTGCATTGTCTTTCCGTCTATCTTGCACTGTCTTTCGTCTATCTTGCACTGTCTATCCGTCTCTCTTGCTCTGTTTTTCTGTCTATCTTACAATGTCTTTCTGTCTATCTTGCAAAGTCTTTCCGTCTATCTTGCTCTGTCTATCTTGCATTGTCTTTTCGTCTATCTTGTATTGTCTTTCCGTCTAACTTGCACTGTCTTTCCGTCTATCTTGCACTGTCTTTTTGTCTATCGAGCAATGTCTTTCCGTTTATCTTGCATTGTCTTTTTATCTATCTTGCAAACTTTTTCCGTCTAACTTGCTCTGTCTATGTTGCAATATCTTTCTGTCTATCTTGCACTGTCTTTCCATCTATCTTGCTCTATTTTTCCGTCTATCTTGCTTTGTCAATTTTGCATTGTCTTTCCGTCTATCTTGCACTGTCTTTTGTCTATCTTGCACTGTCTATCCGTCTATCTTGCTCTGTCTTTCCGTCTATCTTGCTCTGTCTTTCAGTCTATCTTGCACTGTCTTTCCGTCTATCTTGCACTGTCTATCCGTCTCTCTTGCTCTGTTTTTTTGTCTATCTTACAATGTCTTTCTGTCTATCTAGCAAAGTCTTTCCATCTATCTTGCTCTGTTTTTCTGTCTATCTAACAATATCTTTCCGTCTATCTTGCAAACTCTTTCCGTCTATCTTGCTTTGTCTATCTTGCATTGTCTTTCCATCTATCTTGTACTGTCCTTCCGTCTATCTTGCACTGTCTTTTCGTCTTTATTGCATTGTCTTTCCGTCTATCTTGCAATGTCTTTCTGTCTGTCTTGCACTGTCTTTTCGATTATCTTGCACTGTCTTTCCGTCTGTCTTGCTTTATTTTTCCGTCTGTCTTGCTTTGTCAATTTTGCATTGTCTTTCCGTCTATCTTGCAATGTCTTTCCGTCTATCTTACTATATTTTTCTGTCCATCTTACAATGTCTTTCAGTCTATCTTGCAAAGTCATTCCGTCTATCTTGCATTGTCTTTTAGGTCTATCTTGCACTGTCTTTCTGTCTATCTTGCACTGTCTTTCCGATTTTCTTGCACTGTCTTTCGTCTATATTGCTCTATTTTTCCGTCTATCTTGCTCTGTCTATTTTGGATTGTCTTTCCGTCTATCTTGCACTGTCTTTCCGTCTATCTTGCTCTGTTTTTCTGTCTATTTTATAATGTCTTTCTGTCTATCTTGCACTGTCTTTCCGTCTATCTTGCACTGTCTTTCCGATTTTCTTGCACTGCCTTCGCGTCTATATTGCTCTATTTTTCCGTCTATCTTGCACTGTCTTTCCGTCTATCTTGCACTGTCTTTCCGTCTATTTTGCTCTGTTTTTATGTCTATCTTGCAAAGTATTTCTCTCTATCTTGCTCTGTCTGTCTTGCATTGTCTTTCCGTCTATCTAGCATTGTCTTTCCGTCTATCTAGCACTGTCTTTCCGTCTATCTAGCACTGTCTTTCCGTCTATCTTGCAATATCTTTCCATCTATCTTGCACTGTCTTTTCGTCAATCTTGCACTGTCTTTCCGTCTATTTTGCTCTGTTTTTCTGTCTATCTTGCAAAGAATTTCCGTCTATCTTGCTCTGTCTGGCTTGCATTGTCTTTCCGTCTATCTAGCACTGTCTTTCTGTCTATCTAGCAGTGTCTTTCCATATATCTTGCAATGTCTTTCCGTCTATCTTGCACTTTCTTTCTGTCTATCTTGCACTGTCTTTCCATCTATATTGCTCTATTTTTCCGTCTATCTTGCTTTGTATATTTTGCATTGTATTTCCGTCTATCTTGCACTGTCTATCCGTCTCTCTTGCTCTGTTTTTCTGTCTATCTTACAATGTCTTTCTGTCTATCTTGCAAAGTCTTTCTGTCTATCTTGCTCTGTCTTTCCGATTCTCTTGCACTGTCTTTCCATCTATATTGCTCTATTTTTCCATCTATCTTGCTTTGTCTATTTTGCATTGTCTTTCCGTCTATCTTGCACTGTCTTTCAGTCTCTCTTGCTCTGTTTTTCTGTAAATCTTACAATGTCTTTCTGTTTATCTTGCAAAGTCTTTCCGTCTATCTTGCTCTGTCTATCTTGCATTGTCTTTCCGTCTATCTTGCACTGTCTTTCCGTCTATCTTGCACTGTCTTTCAGTCAATCTTGCACTGTATTTCCGTCTATCTTGCACTGTCTTTCCGTCTATTTTGCTCTGTTTTTCTGTCTATCTTGCAAAGTCTTTCCGTCTATCTTGCTCTGTCTATCTTGCTCAGTCTATATTGCATTGTCTTTCCGTCTATCTAGCAATGTCTTTCCGTCTATCTTGCAATGTCTTTCCGTCTATCTTGCACTGTCTTTCCGCTTCACTTGCACTGTCTTTCCATCTATATTGCTCTATTTTTCCGTCTATCTTGCATTGTCTATTTTGCATTGTCTTTCCGTCTATCTTGCACTGTCTTTCAGTCTATTTTGCACTGTCTTTCCATCTATCTTGCACTGCTTTTCCTTCTATCTTGCACTGTCTTTTCTTCTGTCTTGCTCTATTTTTCCGTCTATCTTGCTCTGTCTATTTTGGATTGTCTTTCCGTCTCTCTTGCACTGCCTTTCCTTCTATCTTGCCCTGTCTTTCCGTCTATCTTGCTCTGTTTTTCTGTCTATTTTGCAATGTCTTTCCGTCTATCTTTCAAAGTCTTTACATCTACCTTGCTCTGTTTTTCTGTCTATTTTATAATGTCTTTCTGTCTATCTTGCAAAGTCTTTTCGTCTATATTGCTCTGTCTATTTTGCATTGTCTTTTCGACTATCTTGTATTGTCTTTCCGTCTATCTTCCACTGTCTTTCCGTCTATCTTGCATTGTCTTTCCGTCTATCTTGCACTGTCTTTCCGTCTATATTGCTCTATTTTTCCGTCTATCTTGCTCTGTCTATTCTGGATTGTCTTTCCGTCTATCTTGCACTGTCTTTCCGTCTATCTTGCTCTGTTTTTCTGTCTATTTTATAATGTCTTTCTGTCTATATTGCAAAGTCTTTCCGTCTATATTGCTCTGTCTATTTTGCATTGTCTTTTCGACTATCTTGTATTGTCTTTCCGTCTATCTTCCTCTGTCTTTCCGTCTATCTTGCATTGTCTTTCCGTCTATCTTGCACTGTCTTTCCGTCTATATTGCTCTATTTTTCCGTCTACCTTGCTCTGTCTATTTTGCATTGTCTTTTCGTCTATCTTGTATTGTTTTTCCGTCTATCTTGCACTGTCTTTCTGTCTATCTTGCACTGTCTTTTCGATTTTCTTGCACTGTCTTTCCGTCTATATTGCTCTATTTTTCCGTCTATCTTGCTCTGTCTATTTTGGATTGTCTTTCCGTCTATCTTGCAAAGTCTTTCCGTCTATCTTGCTCTGTCTATCTTGCATTGTCTTTTCGTCTATCTTGTATTGTCTTTCAGTCTATCTTGCACTGTCTTTCCGTCTATCTTGCATTGTCTTTCAGGTCTATCTTGCACTGTCTTTCTGTCTATCTTGCACTGTCTTTCCGATTTTCTTGCACTGTCTTTCGTCTATATTGCTCTATTTTTCCGTCTATCTTGCTCTGTCTATTTTGGATTGTCTTTCCGTCTATCTTGCACTGTCTTTCCGTCTATCTTGCTCTGTTTTTCTGTCTATTTTATATTGTCTTTCTGTCTATCTTGCAAAGTCTTTCCGTCTATCTTGCTTTGTCTATCTTGCATTGACTTTCCGTCTATCTTGCACTGTCTTTCCGTCTATCTTGCACTGTCTTTCCGATTTTCTTGCTCTGCCTTCGCGTCTATATTGCTCTATTTTTCCGTCTATCTTGCACTGTCTTTCCGTCTATCTTGCACTGTCTTTCCGTCTATTTTGCTCTGTTTTTATGTCTATCTTGCAAAGTATTTCCCTCTATCTTGCTCTGTCTGTCTTGCATTGTCTTTCCGTCTATCTAGCATTGTCTTTCCGTCTATCTAGCACTGTCTTTCCGTCTATCTAGCACTGTCTTTCCGTCTATCTAGCACTGTCTTTCCGTCTATTTTGCAATGTCTTTCCATCTATCTTGCACTGTCTTTCCGTCAATCTTGCACTGTCTTTCCGTCTATTTTGCTCTGTTTTTCTGTCTATCTTGCAAAGAATTTCCGTCTATCTTGCTCTGTCTGGCTTGCATTGTCTTTCCGTCTATCTAGCACTGTCTTTCTGTCTATCTAGCAGTGTCTTTCCATCTATCTTGCAATGTCTTTCCGTCTATCTTGCACTTTCTTTCTGTCTATCTTGCACTGTCTTTCCATCTATATTGCTCTATTTTTCCGTCTATCTTGCTTTGTATATTTTGCATTGTATTTCCGTCTATCTTGCATTGTCTATCCGTCTCTCTTGCTCTGTTTTTCTGTCTATCTTACAATGTCTTTCTGTCTATCTTGCAAAGTCTTTCCGTCTATCTTGCTCTGTCTATCTTGCATTGTCTTTCCGTCTATCTTGCACTGTCTTTCCGATTTTCTTGCACTGCCTTCCCGTCTATATTGCTCTATTTTTCCGTCTATCTTGCATTGTCTTTCCGTCTATCTTGCACTGTCTTTCCGTCTATCTTGCACTGTCTTTCCGTCTATTTTGCTCTGTTTTTATGTCTATCTTGCAAAGTATTTCCCTCTATCTTGCTCTATCTGTCTTGCATTGTCTTTCCGTCTATCTAGCATTGTCTTTCCGTCTATCTACCACTGTCTTTCCGTCTATCTAGCACGGTCTTTCCGTCTATCTTGCAATGTCTTTCCGTCTATCTTGCACTGTCTTTCCGTCTATCTTGCACTGTCTTTCCGTCTATTTTGCTCTGTTTTTCTGTCTATCTTGCAAAGAATTTCCGTCTATCTTGCTCTGTCTGGCTTGCATTGTCTTCTCCGTCTATCTAGCACTGTCTTTCTGTCTATCTAGCAGTGTCTTTCCATCTATCTTGCAATGTCTTTCCGTCTATCTTGCACTTTCTTTCTGTCTATCTTGCACTGTCTTTCCATCTATATTGCTCTATTTTTCCGTCTATCTTGCTTTGTATATTTTGCATTGTATTTCCGTCTATCTTGCACTGTCTATCCGTCTCTCTTGCTCTGTTTTTCTGTCTATCTTACAATGTCTTTCTGTCTATCTTGCAAAGTCTTTCCGTCTATCTTGCTCTGTCTATCTTGCATTGTCTTTTCGTCTATCTTGTATTGTCTTTCCGTCCATCTTGCACTGTCTTTCCGTCTATCTTGCACTGTCTTTTTGTCTATCGTGCAATGTCTTTCCGATTCTCTTGCACTGTCTTTCCATCTAAATTGCTCTATTTTTCCATCTATCTTGCTTTGTCTATTTTGCATTGTCTTTCCGTCTATCTTGCACTGTCTTTCAGTCTCTCTTGCTCTGTTTTTCTGTCTATCTTACAATGTCTTTCTGTCTATCTTGCAAAGTCTTTCCGTCTATCTTGCTCTGTCTATCTTGCATTGTCTTTCCGTCTATCTTGCAATGTCTTTCCGTCTATCTAGCACTGTCTTTCCGTCTATCTTGCAATGTCTTTTCGTCTATCTTGCAATGTCTTTCCGTCTATCTTGCACTGTCTTTCCGATTCTCTTGCACTGTCTTTCCATCTATATTGCTCTATTTTTCCATCTATCTTGCTTTGTCTATTTTGCATTGTCTTTCCGTCTATCTTGCACTGTCTTTCAGTCTCTCTTGCTCTGTTTTTCTGTAAATCTTACAATGTCTTTCTGTTTATCTTTCAAAGTCTTTCCGTCTATCTTGCTCTGTCTATCTTGCATTGTCTTTTCGTCTATCTTGTATTGTCTTTCCGTCCATCTTGCACTGTCTTTCCGTCTATCTTGCACTGTCTTTTTGTCTATCGTGCAATGTCTTTCCGTTTATCTTGCATTGTCTTTCCATCTATCTTGCAATGTCTTTCCGTCTATCTTGCACTTACTTTCTGTCTATCTTGCACTGTCTTTCCGTCTATCTTGCTCTATTTTTCAGTCTATCTTACTTTGTCAATTTTGCATTGTCTTTCCGTCTATCTTGCAATGTCTTACCGTCTATCTTGCTCTTTTTTTCTGTCTATCTTACAATGTCTTTCCGTCTATCTTGCAAAGTCTTTCCGTCTATCTTGCTTTGTCTATCTTGCATTGTCTCTCCGTCTATCTTGCACTGTCCTTCCGTCTATCTTGCACTGTCTTTCCGTCTATATTGCATTGTCTTTCCGTCTATCTTGCACTATCTTTCAGTCTATCTTGCGCTGTCTTTCCATCTATATAGCTCTATTTTTCCGTCTATCTTGCTTTGTCTATTTTGCATTGTCTTTCCGTCTATCTTGCACTGTCTTTCGTCTATCTTGCACTGTCTATCCGTCTCTCTTGCTCTGTTTTTCTGTCTATCTTACAATGTCTTTCTGTCTATCTTGCAAAGTCTTTCCGTCTATTTTGCTCTGTCTATCTTGCATTGTCTTTTCGTCTATCTTGTATTGTCTTTCCGTCTAACTTGCACTGTCTTTCCGTCTATCTTGCACTGTCTTTTTGTCTATCGAGCAATGTCTTTCCGTTTATCTTGCATTGTCTTTTTATCTATCTTGCAAACTTTTTCCGTCTAACTTGCTCTGTCTATGTTGCAATATCTTTCTGTCTATCTTGCACTGTCTTTCCATCTATCTTGCTCTATTTTTCCGTCTATCTTGCTTTGTCAATTTTGCATTGTCTTTCCGTCTATCTTGCACTGTCTTTCGTCTATCTTGCACTGTCTATCCGTCTATCTTGCTCTGTCTTTCCGTCTATCTTGCACTGTCTTTCAGTCTATCTTGCACTGTCTTTCCGTCTATCTTGCACTGTCTATCCGTCTCTCTTGCTCTGTTTTTTTGTCTATCTTACAATGTCTTTCTGTCTATCTAGCAAAGTCTTTCCATCTATCTTGCTCTGTTTTTCTGTCTATCTAACAATATCTTTCCGTCTATCTTGCAAACTCTTTCCGTCTATCTTGCTTTGTCTATCTTGCATTGTCTTTCCATCTATCTTGTACTGTCCTTCCGTCTGTCTTGCACTGTCTTTTCGATTATCTTGCACTGTCTTTCCGTCTGTCTTGCTTTATTTTTCCGTTTGTCTTGCTTTGTCAATTTTGCATTGTCTTTCCGTCTATCTTACAATGTCTTTCCGTCTATCTTGCATTGTCTTTTAGGTCTATCTTGCACTGTCTTTCTGTCTATCTTGCACTGTCTTTCCGATTTTCTTGCACTGTCTTTCGTCTATATTGCTCTATTTATCCGTCTATCTTGCTCTGTCTATTTTGGATTGTCTTTCCGTCTATCTTGCACTGTCTTTCCGTCTATCTTACTCTGTTTTTCTGTCTATTTTATAATGTCTTTCTGTCTATCTTGCAAAGTCTTTCCGTCTATCTTGCTTTGTCTATCTTGCATTGACTTTCCGTCTATCTTGCACTGTCTTTCCGTCTATCTTGCACTGTCTTTCCGTCTATCTTGCACTGTCTTTCCGATTTTCTTGCACTGCCTTCCGTCTATATTGCTCTATTTTTCCGTCTATCTTGCATTGTCTTTCCGTCTATCTTGCACTGTCTTTCCGTCTATCTTGCACTGTCTTTCCGTCTATTTTGCTCTGTTTTTATGTCTATCTTGCAAAGTATTTCCCTCTATCTTGCTCTGTCTGTCTTGCATTGTCTTTCCGTCAATCTAGCATTGTCTTTCCGTCTATCTAGCACTATCTTTCCGTCTATCTAGCACTGTCTTTCCGTCTATCTTGCAATGTCTTTCCGTCTATCTTGCACTGTCTTTCTGTCAATCTTGCACTATCTTTCCGTCTATCTTGCTCTGTCTATTTTGCATTGTCTTTCCGTCTATCTTGCACTGTCTTTCCGTCTATCTTGCACTGTCTTTCCGTCTATTTTGCTCTGTTTTTATGTCTATCTTGCAAAGTATTTCCCTCTATCTTGCTCTGTCTGTCTTGCATTGTCTTTCCGTCAATCTAGCATTGTCTTTCCGTCTATCTAGCACTGTCTTTCCGTCTATCTAGCACTGTCTTTCCGTCTATCTTGCAATGTCTTTCCGTCTATCTTGCACTGTCTTTCCGTCTATATTGCTCTATTTTTCCGTCTATCTTGCTCAGTCTATTTTGCATTGTCTTTTCGTCTATCTTGTATTGTCTTTCCATCTATCTTGCACTGTCTTTCTGTCTATCTTGCACTGTCTTTTCGATTTTCTTGCACTGTCTTTCCGTCTATATTGCTCTATTTTTCCGTCTATCTTGCTCTGTCAATTTTGGATTGTCTTTCCGTTTATCTTGCAAAGTCTTTCCGTCTATCTTGCTCTGTCTATCTTGCATTGTCTTTTCGTCTATCTTGTATTGTCTTTCAGTCTATCTTGCACTGTCTTTCCGTCTATCTTGCATTGTCTTTTCGTCTATCTTGCACTGTCTTTCTGTCTATCTTTCACTGTCTTTCCGATTTTCTTGCACTGTCTTTCGTCTATATTGCTCTATTTATCCGTCTATCTTGCTCTGTCTATTTTGGATTGTCTTTCCGTCTATCTTGCACTGTCTTTCCGTCTATCTTACTCTGTTTTTCTGTCTATTTTATAATGTCTTTCTGTCTATCTTGCAAAGTCTTTCCGTCTATCTTGCTTTGTCTATCTTGCACTGACTTTCCGTCTATCTTGCACTGTCTTTCCGTCTATCTTGCACTGTCTTTCCGATTTTCTTGCACTGCCTTCCCGTCTATATTGCTCTATTTTTCCGTCTATCTTGCATTGACTTTCCGTCTATCTTGCACTGTCTTTCCGTCTATCTTGCACTGTCTTTCCGTCTATCTTGCACTGTCTTTCCGTCTATATTGCTCTATTTTTCCGTCTATCTTGCTCAGTCTATTTTGCATTGTCTTTTCGTCTATCTTGTATTGTCTTTCCATCTATCTTGCACTGTCTTTCTGTCTATCTTGCACTGTCTTTTCGATTTTCTTGCACTGTCTTTCCGTCTATATTGCTCTATTTTTCCGTCTATCTTGCTCTGTCAATTTTGGATTGTCTTTCCGTTTATCTTGCAAAGTCTTTCCGTCTATCTTGCTCTGTCTATCTTGCATTGTCTTTTCGTCTATCTTGTATTGTCTTTCAGTCTATCTTGCACTGTCTTTCCGTCTATCTTGCATTGTCTTTTCGTCTATCTTGCACTGTCTTTCTGTCTATCTTTCACTGTCTTTCCGATTTTCTTGCACTGTCTTTCGTCTATATTGCTCTATTTATCCGTCTATCTTGCTCTGTCTATTTTGGATTGTCTTTCCGTCTATCTTGCACTGTCTTTCCGTCTATCTTACTCTGTTTTTCTGTCTATTTTATAATGTCTTTCTGTCTATCTTGCAATGTCTTTCTGTCTATCTTGCAAAGTCTTTCCGTCTATCTTGCTTTGTCTATCTTGCATTGACTTTCCGTCTATCTTGCACTGTCTTTCCGTCTATCTTGCACTGTCTTTCCGATTTTCTTGCACTGCCTTCCCGTCTATATTGCTCTATTTTTCCGTCTATCTTGCATTGTCTTTCCGTCTATCTTGCACTGTCTTTCCGTCTATCTTGCACTGTCTTTCCGTCTATTTTGCTCTATTTTTATGTCTATCTTGCAAAGTATTTCCCTCTATCTTGCTCTGTCTGTCTTGCATCGTCTTTCCGTCAATCTAGCATTGTCTTTCCGTCTATCTAGCACTATCTTTCGGTCTATTTAGCACTGTCTTTCCGTCTATCTTGCAATGTCTTTCCGTCTATCTTGCACTGTCTTTCTGTCTATCTTGCACTATCTTTCCGTCTATTTTGCTCTGTTTTTCTGTCTATCTTGCAAAGTATTTCCGTCTATCTTGCTCTGTCTGTCTTGCATTGTCTTTCCGTCTATCTAGCACTGTCTTTATGTCTATCTAGCAGTGTCTTTCCATCTATCTTGCAATGTCTTTCCGTCTATCTTGCACTTTCTTTCTGTCTATCTTGCACTGTCTTTCCATCTATATTGCTCTATTTTTCCGTCTATCTTGCTTTGTATATTTTGCATTGTATTTCCGTCTATCTTGCACTGTCTATCCGTCTCTCTTGCTCTGTTTTTCTGTCTATCTTACAATGTCTTTCTGTCTATCTTGCAAAGTCTTTCCGTCTATCTTGCACTGCTTTTCCTTCTATCTTGCACTGTCTTTCCTTCTGTCTTGCTCTATTTTTCCGTCTATCTTGCTCTGTCTATTTTGGATTTTCTTTCCGTCTTTCTTGCACTGTCTTTCCGTCTATCTTGCACTGCCTTTCCTTCTATCTTGCACTGTCTTTCCGTCTATCTTGCTCTGTTTTTCTGTCTAGCTTGCAATGTCTTTCCGTCTACCTTGCAAAGTCTTTTCGTCTATCTTGCTCTGTCTATTTTGCATTGTCTTTTCGACTATCTTGTATTGTCTTTCCGTCTATCTTCCACTGTCTTTCGGTCTGTCTTGCATTGTCTTTCCGTCTATCTTGCACTGTCTTTCCGTCTATCTTGCATTGTCTTTTAGGTCTATCTTGCACTGTCTTTCTGTCTATCTTGCACTGTCTTTCCGATTTTCTTGCACTGTCTTTCGTCTATATTGCTCTATTTTTCGGTCTATCTTGCTCTGTCTATTTTGGATTGTCTTTCCGTCTATCTTGCACTGTCTTTCCGTCTATCTTGCTCTGTTTTTCTGTCTATTTTATAATGTCTTTCTGTCTATCTTGCAAAGTCTTTCCGTCTATCTTGCTTTGTCTATCTTGCATTGTCTTTCCGTCTATCTTGCACTGTCTTTCCGTCTATCTTGCACTGTCTTTCCGATTTTCTTGCACTGCCTTCGCGTCTATATTGCTCTATTTTTCCGTCTATCTTGCACTGTCTTTCCGTCTATCTTGCACTGTCTTTCCGTCTATTTTGCTCTGTTTTTATGTCTATCTTGCAAAGTATTTCCCTCTATCTTGCTCTGTCTGTCTTGCATTGTCTTTCCGTCTATCTAGCATTGTCTTTCCGTCTATCTAGCACTGTCTTTCCGTCTATCTAGCACTGTCTTTCCGTCTATCTTGCAATGTCTTTCCATCTATCTTGCACTGTCTTTCCGTCAATCTTGCACTGTCTTTCCGTCTATTTTGCTCTGTTTTTCTGTCTATCTTGCAAAGAATTTCCGTCTATCTTGCTCTGTCTGGCTTGCATTGTCTTTCCGTCTATCTAGCACTGTCTTTCTGTCTATCTAGCAGTGTCTTTCCATCTATCTTGCAATGTCTTTCCGTCTATCTTGCACTTTCTTTCTGTCTATCTTGCACTGTCTTTCCATCTATATTGCTCTATTTTTCCGTCTATCTTGCTTTGTATATTTTGCATTGTATTTCCGTCTATCTTGCACTGTCTATCCGTCTCTCTTGCTCTGTTTTTCTGTCTATCTTACAATGTCTTTCTGTCTATCTTGCAAAGTCTTTCCGTCTATCTTGCACTGTCTTTCCGATTCTCTTGCACTGTCTTTCCATCTATATTGCTCTATTTTTTCATCTATCTTGCTTTGTCTATTTTGCATTGTCTTTCCGTCTATCTTGCACTGTCTTTCAGTCTCTCTTGCTCTGTTTTTCTGTAAATCTTACAATGTCTTTCTGTTTATCTTGCAAAGTCTTTCCGTCTATCTTGCTCTGTCTATCTTGCATTGTCTTTCCGTCTATCTTGCACTGTATTTCCGTCTATCTTGCACTGTCTTTCCGTCTATTTTGCTCTGTTTTTCTGTCTATCTTGCAAAGTCTTTCCGTCTATCTTGCTCTGTCTATATTGCATTTTCTTTCCGTCTATCTAGCAATGTCTTTCCGTCTATCTTGCAATGTCTTTCCGTCTATCTTGCACTGTCTTTCCGATTCACTTGCAAAGTCTTTCCATCTATATTGCTCTATTTTTCCGTCTATCTTGCATTGTCTATTTTGCATTGTCTTTCCGTCTATCTTGCACTGTCTTTCAGTCTATTCTGCACTGTCTTTCCATCTATCTTGCACTGCTTTTCCTTCTATCTTGCACTGTCTTTCCTTCTGTCTTGCTCTATTTTTCCGTCTATCTTGCTCTGTCTATTTTGGATTGTCTTTCCGTCTTTCTTGCACTGTCTTTCCGTCTATCTTGCACTGCCTTTCCTTCTAACTTGCACTGTCTTTCCGTCTATCTTGCTCTGATTTTCTGTCTATCTTGCAATGTCTTTCCGTCTATCTTGCAAAGTCTTTTCGTCTATATTGCTCTGTCTATTTTGCATTGTCTTTTCGACTATCTTGTATTGTCTTTCCGTCTATCTTCCACTGTCTTTCCGTCTGTCTTGCATTGTCTTTCCGTCTATCTTGCACTGTCTTTCCGTCTATATTGCTCTATTTTTCCGTCTATCTTGCTCTGTCTATTTTGGATTGTCTTTCCGTCTATCTTGCAAAGTCTTTCCGTTTATCATGCTCTGTCTATCTAGCACTATCTTTCCGTCTATCTTGTATTGTCTTTTCGTCTATCTTGCACTGTCTTTCTGTCTATCTTGCACTGTCTTTCCGTCTATTTTGCTCTGTTTTTCTGTCTATCTTGCAAAGTCTTTCCGTCTATTTTGCTCTGTCTATCTTGCAATGTCTTTCCGTCTATCTTGCACTGTCTTTGCGATTCTCTTGCACTGTCTTTCCATCTAAATTGCTCTATTTTTCCGTCTATCTTGCTCTGTCTATTTTGGATTGTCTTTCCGTCTATCTTGCACTGTCTTTCCGTCTATCTTGCATTGTCTTTCCGTCTATCTTGCACTGTCTTTTCGTCTATATTGCTCTATTTTCCGTCTATCTTGCTCTGTCTATTTTGCATTGTCTTTTCGTCTATCTTGTATTGTCTTTCCGTCTATCTTGCACTGTCTTTCTGTCTATCTTGCACTGTCTTTCCGATTTTCTTGCACTGTCTTTCGTCTATATTGCTCTATTTTTCCGTCTATCTTGCTCTGTCTATTTTGGATTGTCTTTCCTTCTATCTTGCACTCTCTTTCCGTCTATCTTGCTCTGTTTTTCTGCCTATTTTATAATGTCTTTCTGTCTATCTTGCAAAGTCTTTCCGTCTATCTTGCTTTGTCTATCTTGCATTGACTTTCCGTCTATCTTGCAAAGTATTTCCGTCTATCTTGCTCTGTCTGGCTTGCATTGTCTTTCCGTCTATCTAGCACTGTCTTTCTGTCTATCTAGCAGTGTCTTTCCATCTATCTTGCAATGTCTTTCCGTCTATCTTGCACTTTCTTTCTGTCTATCTTGCACTGTCTTTCCATCTATATTGCTCTATTTTTCCGTCTATCTTGCTTTGTATATTTTGCATTGTATTTCCGTCTATCTTGCACTGTCTATCCGTCTCTCTTGCTCTGTTTTTCTGTCTATCTTACAATGTCTTTCTGTCTATCTTGCAAAGTCTTTCCGTCTATCTTGCTCTGTCTATCTTGCATTGTCTTTTCGTCTATCTTGTATTGTCTTTCCGTCCATCTTGCACTGTCTTTCCGTCTATCTTGCACTGTCTTTTTGTCTATCGTGCAATGTCTTTCCGATTCTCTTGCACTGTCTTTCCATCTAAATTGCTCTATTTTTCCATCTATCTTGCTTTGTCTATTTTGCATTGTCTTTCCGTCTATCTTGCACTGTCTTTCAGTCTCTCTTGCTCTGTTTTTCTGTCTATCTTACAATGTCTTTCTGTCTATCTTGCAAAGTCTTTCCGTCTATCTTGCTCTGTCTATCTTGCATTGTCTTTCCGTCTATCTTGCACTGTCTTTCCGTCTATCTAGCACTGTCTTTCCGTCTATCTAGCACTGTCTTTCCGTCTATCTTGCAATGTTTTTTCGTCTATCTTGCAATGTCTTTCCGTCTATCTTGCACTATCTTTCCGATTCTCTTGCACTATCTTTCCATCTATATTGCTCTATTTTTCCATCTATCTTGCTTTGTCTATTTTGCATTGTCTTTCCGTCTATCTTGCACTGTTTTTCAGGCTCCCTTGCTCTGTTTTTCTGTCTATCGTACAACGTCTTTCTGTCTATCTTGCAAAGTCTTTCCGTCTATCTTGCTCTGTCTATCTTGCATTGTCTTTCCGTCTATCTTGCAATGTCTTTCCGTCTATCTAGCACTGTCTTTCCGTCTATCTTGCAATGTCTTTTCGTCTATCTTGCAATGTCTTTCCGTCTATCTTGCACTGTCTTTCCGATTCTCTTGCACTGTCTTTCCATCTATATTGCTCTATTTTTCCATCTATCTTGCTTTGTCTATTTTGCATTGTCTTTCCGTCTATCTTGCACTGTCTTTCAGTCTCTCTTGCTCTGTTTTTCTGTCTATCTTACAATGTCTTTCTGTCTATCTTGCAAAGTCTTTCCGTCTATCTTGCTCTGTCTATCTTGCATTGTCTTTTCGTCTATCTTGTATTGTCTTTCCGTCCATCTTGCACTGTCTTTCCGTCTATCTTGCACTGTCTTTTTGTCTATCGTGCAATGTCTTTCCGATTCTCTTGCACTGTCTTTCCATCTAAATTGCTCTATTTTTCCATCTATCTTGCTTTGTCTATTTTGCATTGTCTTTCCGTCTATCTTGCACTGTCTTTCAGTCTCTCTTGCTCTGTTTTTCTGTCTATCTTACAATGTCTTTCTGTCTATCTTGCAAAGTCTTTCCGTCTATCTTGCTCTGTCTATCTTGCATTGTCTTTCCGTCTATCTTGCAATGTCTTTCCGTCTATCTAGCACTGTCTTTCCGTCTATCTTGCAATGTCTTTTCGTCTATCTTGCAATGTCTTTCCGTCTATCTTGCACTGTCTTTCCGATTCTCTTGCACTGTCTTTCCATCTATATTGCTCTATTTTTCCATCTATCTTGCTTTGTCTATTTTGCATTGTCTTTCCGTCTATCTTGCACTGTCTTTCAGTCTCTCTTGCTCTGTTTTTCTGTAAATCTTACAATGTCTTTCTGTTTATCTTTCAAAGTCTTTCCGTCTATCTTGCTCTGTCTATCTTGCATTGTCTTTCCGTCTATCTTGCACTGTATTTCCGTCTATCTTGCACTGTCTTTCCGTCTATTTTGCTCTGTTTTTCTGTCTATCTTGCAAAGTCTTTCCGTCTATCTTGCTCTGTCTATCTTGCTCTGTCTATATT
The DNA here is from genome assembly GCF_038048845.1 of Mixophyes fleayi. Lineage (NCBI taxonomy): Eukaryota > Metazoa > Chordata > Amphibia > Anura > Limnodynastidae > Mixophyes > Mixophyes fleayi. The sequence continues at coordinate 19,226 of NW_027448096.1, read as the reverse complement.
GCATTGTCTTTCCGTATATCTAGCAATGTCTTTCCGTCTATCTTGCAATGTCTTTCCGTCTATCTTGCACTGTCTTTCCGATTCACTTGCACTGTCTTTCCATCTATATTGCTCTATTTTTCCGTCTATCTTGCATTGTCTATTTTGCATTGTCTTTCCGTCTATCTTGCACTGTCTTTCAGTCTATTCTGCACTGTCTTTCCATCTATCTTGCACTGCTTTTCCTTCTATCTTGCACTGTCTTTCCTTCTGTCTTGCTCTATTTTTCCGTCTATCTTGCTCTGTCTATTTTGGATTGTCTTTCCGTCTTTCTTGCACTGTCTTTCCGTCTATCTTGCACTGCCTTTCCTTCTATCTTGCACTGTCTTTCCGTCTATCTTGCTCTGTTTTTCTGTCTATCTTGCAATGTCTTTAAGTCTATCTTGCAAAGTCTTTTCGTCTATATTGCTCTGTCTTTTTTGCATTGTCTTTTCGACTATCTTGTATTGTCTTTCCGTCTATCTTCCACTGTCTTTCCGTCTATCTTGCATTGTCTTTCCGTCTATCTTGCACTGTCTTTCCGTCTATATTGCTCTATTTTTCCGTCTATCTTGCTCTGTCTATCTTGCATTGTCTTTTCGTCTATCTTGTATTGTCTTTTAGTCTATCTTGCACTGTCTTTCCGTCTATCTTGCATTGTCTTTCCGGCTATCTTGCTCTGTCTATCTTGCATTGTCTTTCCGTCTATCTTGCACTGTCTTTCCGTCTATCTTGCACTGTCTTTCAGTCAATCTTACACTGTATTTCCGTCTATCTTGCACTGTCTTTCCGTCTATTTTGCTCTGTTTTTCTGTCTATCTTGCAAAGTCTTTCCGTCTATCTTGCTCTGTCTATCTTGCTCTGTCTATATTGCATTGTCTTTCCGTCTATCTAGCAATGTCTTTCCATCTATATTGCTCTATTTTTCCGTCTATCTTGCATTGTCTATTTTGCATTGTCTTTCTGTCTATCTTGCACTGTCTTTCAGTCTATTCTGCACTGTCTTTCCATCTATCTTGCACTGCTTTTCCTTCTATCTTGCACTGTCTTTCCTTCTGTCTTGCTCTATTTTTCCGTCTATCTTGCTCTGTCTATTTTGGATTGTCTTTCCGTCTTTCTTGCACTGTCTTTCCGTCTATCTTGCACTGCCTTTCCTTCTATCTTGCACTGTCTTTCCGTCTATATTGCTCTGTTTTTCTGTCTATCTTGCAATGTCTTTAAGTCTATCTTGCAAAGTCTTTTCGTCTATATTGCTCTGTCTTTTTTGCATTGTCTTTTCGACTATCTTGTATTGTCTTTCCGTCTATCTTCCACTGTCTTTCCGTCTATCTTGCATTGTCTTTCCGTCTATCTTGCACTGTCTTTCCGTCTATATTGCTCTATTTTTCCGTCTATCTTGCTCTGTCTATTTTGCATTGTGTTTTCGTCTATCTTGTATTGTCTTTTAGTCTATCTTGCACTGTCTTTCCGTCTATCTTGCATTGTCTTTCCGTCTATCTTGCTCTGTCTATCTTGCATTGTCTTTTCGTCTATCTTGCACTGTCTTTCCGTCTATCTTGCACTGTCTTTCAGTCAATCTTACACTGTATTTCCGTCTATCTTGCACTGTCTTTCCGTCTATTTTGCTCTGTTTTTCTGTCTATCTTGCAAAGTCTTTCCGTCTATCTTGCTCTGTCTATCTTGCTCTGTCTATATTGCATTGTCTTTCCGTCTATCTAGCAATGTCTTTCCATCTATATTGCTCTATTTTTCCGTCTATCTTGCATTGTCTATTTTGCATTGTCTTTCTGTCTATCTTGCACTGTCTTTCAGTCTATTCTGCACTGTCTTTCCATCTATCTTGCACTGCTTTTCCTTCCATCTTGCACTGTCTTTCCTTCTGTCTTGCTCTATTTTTCCGTCTATCTTGCTCTGTCTATTTTGGATTGTCTTTCCGTCTTTCTTGCACTGTCTTTCCGTCTATCTTGCACTGCCTTTCCTTCTATCTTGCACTGTCTTTCCGTCTATCTTGCTCTGTTTTTCTGTCTATCTTGCAATGTCTTTAAGTCTATCTTGCAAAGTCTTTTCGTCTATATTGCTCTGTCTTTTTTGCATTGTCTTTTCGACTATCTTGTATTGTCTTTCCGTCTATCTTCCACTGTCTTTCCGTCTATCTTGTATTGTCTTTCCATCTATCTTGCACTGTCTTTCTGTCTATCTTGCACTGTCTTTTCGATTTTCTTGCACTGTCTTTCCGTCTATATTGCTCTATTTTTCCGTCTATCTTGCTCTGTCAATTTTGGATTGTCTTTCCGTCTATCTTGCAAAGTCTTTCCGTCTATCTTGCTCTGTCTATCTTGCATTGTCTTTTCGTCTATCTTGTATTGTCTTTTAGTCTATCTTGCACTGTCTTTCCGTCTATCTTGCATTGTCTTTCCGTCTATCTTGCTCTGTCTAGTTTGCATTGTCTTTCCGTCTATCTTGCACTGTCTTTCCGTCTATCTTGCACTGTCTTTCAGTCAATCTTACACTGTATTTCCGTCTATCTTGCACTGTCTTTCCGTCTATTTTGCTCTGTTTTTCTGTCTATCTTGCAAAGTCTTTCCGTCTATCTTGCTCTGTCTATCTTGCTCTGTCTGGCTTGCATTGTCTTTCCGTCTATCTAGCACTGTCTTTCTGTCTATCTAGCAGTGTCTTTCCATCTATCTTGCAATGTCTTTCCGTCTATCTAGCAATGTCTTTCCGTCTATCTTGCAATGTCTTTCCGTCTATCTTGCACTGTCTTTCCGTCTATCTTGCACTGTCTTTCAGTCTCCCTTGCTCCTTTTTTTCTGTCTATCGTACAACGTCTTTCTGTCTATCTTGCAAAGTCTTTCCGTCTATCTTGCTCTGTCTATCTTGCATTGTCTTTCCGTCTATCTTGCAATGTCTTTCCGTCTATCTAGCACTGTCTTTCCGTCTATCTTGCAATGTCTTTTCGTCTATCTTGCAATGTCTTTCCGTCTATCTTGCACTGTCTTTCCGATTCTCTTGCACTGTCTTTCCATCTATATTGCTCTATTTTTCCATCTATCTTGCTTTGTCTTTTTTGCATTGTCTTTCCGTCTATCTTGCACTGTCTTTCAGGCTCCTTTGCTCTGTTTTTCTGTAAATCTTACAATGTCTTTCTGTTTATCTTGCAAAGTCTTTCCGTCTATCTTGCTCTGTCTATCTTGCATTGTCTTTCCGTCTTTCTTGCACTGTCTTTCCGTCTCTCTTGCACTGCCTTTCCTTCTATCTTGCCCTGTCTTTACATCTACCTTGCTCTGTTTTTCTGTCTATTTTATAATGTCTTTCTGTCTATCTTGCAAAGTCTTTTCGTCTATATTGCACTGTCTATTTTGCATTATCTTTTCGACTATCTTGTATTGTCTTTCCGTCTATCTTCCACTGTCTTTCCGTCTATCTTGCATTGTCTTTCCGTCTATCTTGCACTGTCTTTCCGTCTATATTGGTCTATTTTTCCGTCTATCTTGCTCTGTCTATTCTGAATTGTCTTTCCGTCTATCTTGCACTGTCTTTCCGTCTATCTTGCTCTGTTTTTCTGTCTATTTTATAATGTCTTTCTGTCTATATTGCAAAGTCTTTCCGTCTATATTGCTCTGTCTATTTTGCATTGTCTTTTCGACTATCTTGTATTGTCTTTCCGTCTATCTTGCACTGTCTTTCTGTCTATCTTGCACTGTCTTTTCGATTTTCTTGCACTGTCTTTCCGTCTATATTGCTCTATTTTTCCGTCTATCTTGCTCTGTCTATTTTGGATTGTCTTTCCGTCTATCTTGCACTGTCTTTCCGTCTATCTTGCTCTGTTTTTCTGTCTATTTTATAATGTCTTTCTGTCTATCTTGCAAAGTCTTTCCGTCTATCTTGCTTTGTCTATCTTGCATTGACTTTCCGTCTATCTTGCACTGTCTTTCCGTCTATCTTGCACTGTCTTTCCGATTTTCTTGCACTGCCTTCCCGTCTATATTGCTCTATTTTTCCGTCTATCTTGCATTGTCTTTCCGTCTATCTTGCACTGTCTTTCCGTCTATCTTGCACTGTCTTTCCGTCTATTTTGCTCTGTTTTTATGTCTATCTTGCAAAGTATTTCCCTCTATCTTGCTCTGTCTGTCTTGCATTGTCTTTCCGTCTATCTAGCATTGTCTTTCCGTCTATCTACCACTGTCTTCCCGTCTATCTAGCACTGTCTTTCCGTCTATCTTGCAATGTCTTTCCGTCTATCTTGCACTGTCTTTCCGTCTATCTTGCACTGTCTTTCCGTCTATTTTGCTCTGTTTTTCTGTCTATCTTGCAAAGAATTTCCGTCTATCTTGCTCTGTCTGGCTTGCATTGTCTTTCCGTCTATCTAGCACTGTCTTTCTGTCTATCTAGCAGTGTCTTTCCATCTATCTTGCAATGTCTTTCCGTCTATCTTGCACTTTCTTTCTGTCTATCTTGCACGGTCTTTCCATCTATATTGCTCTATTTTTCCGTCTATCTTGCTTTGTATATATTGCATTGTATTTCCGTCTCTCTTGCTCTATTTTTCTGTCTATCTTACAATGTCTTTCTGTCTATCTTGCAAAGTCTTTCCGTCTATCTTGCTCTGTCTATCTTGCATTGTCTTTTCGTCTATCTTGTATTGTCTTTCCGTCCATCTTGCCCTGTCTTTCCGTCTATCTTGCACTGTCTTTTTGTCTATCATGCAATGTCTTTCCGTTTATCTTGCATTGTCTTTCCATCTATCTTGCAATGTCTTTCCGTCTATCTTGCACTTACTTTCTGTCTATCTTGCACTGTCTTTCCGTCTATCTTGCTCTATTTTTCCGTCTATCTTACTTTGTCAATTTTGCATTGTCTTTCCGTCTATCTTGCAATGTCTTTCGTCTATCTTGCACTGTCTATCCGTCTATCTTGCTCTGTCTTTCCGTCTATCTTGCACTGTCTTTCAGTCTATCTTGCACTGTCTTTCCGTCTATCTTGCACTGTCTATCCGTCTCTCTTGCTCTGTTTTTTTGTCTATCTTACAATGTCTTTCTGTCTATCTTGCAAAGTCTTTCCGTCTATTTTGCTCTGTTTTTCTGTCTATCTAACAATATCTTTCCGTCTATCTTGCAAAGTCTTTCCGTCTATCTTGCTTTGTCTATCTTGCATTGTCTTTCCATCTATCTTGTACTGTCCTTCCGTCTATCTTGAACTGTCTTTCCGTCTATATTGCATTGTCTTTCCGTCTATCTTGCAATGTCTTTCTGTCTGTCTTGCACTGTCTTTTCGATTATCTTGCACTGTCTTTCCGTCTGTCTTGCCTTATTTTTCCGTCTGTCTTGCTTTGTCAATTTTGCATTGTCTTTCCGTCTATCTTGCAATGTCTTTCCGTCTATCTTACTCTATTTTTCTGTCCATCTTACAATGTCTTTCAGTCTATCTTGCAAAGTCTTTCCGTCTATCTTGCTTTGTCTATCTTGCATTGTATTTCCGTCTTTCTTGCACTGTCCTTCCGTCTATCTTGCACTGTCTTTCCGTCTATATTGCATTGTCTTTCCGTCTATCTTGCACTGTCTTTTAGTCTATCTTGCACTATCTTTCCGTCTATCTTGCACTGTCTATCCATCTCTCTTGCTCTGTTTTACTGTCTATCTTACAATGTCTTTCTGTCTATCTTGCAAAGTCTTTTCGTCTATCTTGCTCTGTCTATCTTGCATTGTCTTTCCGTCTATCTTGCACTGTCTTTCAGTCTATCTTGCACTGTCTTTCCGTCTATCTTGCACTGTCTTTCTGTCTATTTTGCTCTGTTTTTCTGTCTATCTTGCAAAGTATTTCCGTCTATCTTGCTCTCTCTGTCTTCCATTGTCATTCTGTCTATCTAGCACTGTCTTTCCGTCTATCTAGCACTGTTTTTCCGTATATATTGCAATATCTTTTTCGTCTATCTTGCAATGTCTTTCCGTCTATCTTGCACTGTCTTTCCGTCTATTTTGCTCTGTTTTTATGTCTATCTTGCAAAGTATTTCTCTCTATTTTGCTCTGTCTGTCTTGTATTGTCTTTCCGTCTATCTAGCATTGTCTTTCCGTCTATCTAGCACTGTCTTTCCGTCTATCTAGCACTGTCTTTCCGTCTATCTTGCAATGTCTTTCCATCTATCTTGCACTGTCTTTCCGATTTTCTTGCACTGCCTTCGCGTCTATATTGCTCTATTTTTCCGTCTATCTTGCATTGTCTTTCCTTCTATCTTGCACTGTCTTTCCGTCTATCTTGCACTGTCTTTCCGTCTATTTTGCTCTGTTTTTATGTCTATCTTGCAAAGTATTTCCCTCTATCTTGCTGTCTGTCTTGCATTGTCTTTCCGTCTATCTAGCATTGTCTTTCCGTCTATCTAGCACTGTCTTTCCGTCTATCTAGCACTGTCTTTCCGTCTATCTTGCAATGTCTTTCCATCTATCTTGCACTGTCTTTCCGTCTATCTTGCACTGTCTTTCCGTCTATTTTGCTCTGTTTTTCTGTCTATCTTGCAAAGAATTTCCGTCTATCTTGCTCTGTCTGGCTTGCATTGTCTTTCCGTCTATCTAGCACTGTCTTTCCGTCTATCTAGCACTGTCTTTCCGTCTATCTTGCAATGTCTTTCCATCTATCTTGCACTGTCTTTCCGTCTATCTTGCACTGTCTTTCCGTCTATTTTGCTCTGTTTTTCTGTCTATCTTGCAAAGTATTTCCGTCTATCTTGCTCTGTCTGGCTTGCATTCTCTTTCTGTCTATCTAGCACTGTCTTTCTGTCTATCTAGCAGTGTCTTTCCATCTATCTTGCAATGTCTTTCCGTCTATCTTGCACTTTCTTTCTGTCTATCTTGCACTGTCTTTCCATCTATATTGCTCTATTTTTCCGTCTATCTTGCTTTGTTTATTTTGCATTGTATTTCCGTCTATCTTGCACTGTCTATCCGTCTCTCTTGCTCTGTTTTTCTGTCTATCTTACAATGTCTTTCTGTCTATCTTGCAAAGTCTTTCCGTCTATCTTGCACTGTCTTTCCGATTCTCTTGCACTGTCTTTCCATCTATATTGCTCTATTTTTCCATCTATCTTGCTTTGTCTATTTTGCATTGTCTTTCCGTCTATCTTGCACTGTCTTTCAGTTTCTCTTGCTCCGTTTTTCAATAAATCTTACAATGTCTTTCTGTTTATCTTGCAAAGTCTTTCCGTCTATCTTGCTCTGTCTATCTTGCATTGTCTTTCTGTCTATCTTGCACTGTCTTTCCGTCTATCTTGCACTGTCTTTCAGTCAATCTTGCACTGTATTTCCGTCTATTTTGCTCTGTTTTTCTGTCTATCTTGCAAAGTCTTTCCGTCTATCTTGCTCTGTCTATCTTGCTCTGTCTATATTGCATTGTCTTTCCGTCTATCTAGCAATGTCTTTCCGTCTATCTTGCAATGTCTTTCCGTCTATCTTGCACTGTCTTTCCGCTTCACTTGCACTGTCTTTCCATCTATATTGCTCTATTTTTCCGTCTATCTTGCATTGTCTATTTTGCATTGTCTTTCCGTCTATCTTGCACTGTCTTTCAGTCTATTCTGCACTGTCTTTCCATCTATCTTGCACTGCTTTTCCTTCTATCTTGCACTGTCTTTCCTTCTGTCTTGCTCTATTTTTCCGTCTATCTTGTTCTGTCTATTTTGGATTGTCTTTCCGTCTTTCTTGCACTGTCTTTCCGTCTCTCTTGCACTGCCTTTCCTTCTATCTTGCCCTGTCTTTCCGTCTATCTTGCTCTGTTTTTCTGTCTATCTTGCAATGTCTTTCCGTCTATCTTTCAAAGTCTTTACATCTACCTTGCTCTGTTTTTCTGTCTATTTTATAATGTCTTTCTGTCTATCTTGCAAAGTCTTTTCGTCTATATTGCTCTGTCTATTTTGCATTGTCTTTTCGACTATCTTGTATTGTCTTTCCGTCTATCTTCCACTGTCTTTCCGTCTATCTTGCATTGTCTTTCCGTCTATCTTGCACTGTCTTTCCGTCTATATTGCTCTATTTTTCCGTCTATCTTGCTCTGTCTATTCTGGATTATCTTTCCGTCTATCTTGCACTGTCTTTCCGTCTATCTTGCTCTGTTTTTCTGTCTATTTTATAATGTCTTTCTGTCTATATTGCAAAGTCTTTCCGTCTATATTGCTCTGTCTATTTTGCATTGTCTTTTCGACTATCTTGTATTGTCTTTCCGTCTATCTTCCACTGTCTTTCCGTCTATCTTGCATTGTCTTTCCGTCTATCTTGCACTGTCTTTCCGTCTATATTGCTCTATTTTTCCGTCTGTCTTGCTCTGTCTATTTTGCATTGTCTTTTCGTCTATCTTGTATTGTCTTTCCGTCTATCTTGCACTGTCTTTCTGTCTATCTTGCACTGTCTTTTCGATTTTCTTGCACTGTCTTTCCGTCTATATTGCTCTATTTTTCCGTCTATCTTGCTCTGTCTATTTTGGATTGTCTTAATGTCTATCTTGCAAAGTCTTTCCGTCTATCTTGCTCTGTCTATCTTGCATTGTCTTTTCGTCTATCTTGTATTGTCTTTCAGTCTATCTTGCACTGTCTTTCCGTCTATCTTGCATTGTCTTTTAGGTCTATCTTGCACTGTCTTTCTGTCTATCTTGCACTGTCTTTCCGATTTTCTTGCACTGTCTTTCGTCTATATTGCTCTATTTTTCCGTCTATCTTGCTCTGTCTATTTTGGATTGTCTTTCCGTCTATCTTGCACTGTCTTTCCGTCTATCTTGCACTGTTTTTCTGTCTATTTTATAATGTCTTTCTGTCTATCTTGCAAAGTCTTTCCGTCTGTCTTGCTTTGTCTATCTTGCATTGACTTTCCGTCTATCTTGCACTGTCTTTCCGTCTATCTTGCACTGTCTTTCCGATTTTCTTGCACTGCCTTCGCGTCTATATTGCTCTATTTTTCCGTCTATCTTGCATTGTCTTTCCTTCTATCTTGCACTGTCTTTCCGTCTATCTTGCACTGTCTTTCCGTCTATTTTGCTCTGTTTTTATGTCTATCTTGCAAAGTATTTCCCTCTATCTTGCTCTGTCTGTCTTGCATTGTCTTTCCGTCTATCTAGCATTGTCTTTCCGTCTATCTAGCACTGTCTTTCCGTCTATCTAGCACTGTCTTTCCGTCTATCTTGCAATGTCTTTCCATCTATCTTGCACTGTCTTTCCGTCTATCTTGCACTGTCTTTCCGTCTATTTTGCTCTGTTTTTCTGTCTATCTTGCAAAGAATTTCCGTCTATCTTGCTCTGTCTGGCTTGCATTGTCTTTCCGTCTATCTAGCACTGTCTTTCTGTCTATCTAGCAGTGTCTTTCCATCTATCTTGCAATGTCTTTCCGTCTATCTTGCACTGTCTTTCCGTCTATTTTGCTCTATTTTTCCGTCTATCTTGCTTTGTATATTTTGCATTGTATTTCCGTCTATCTTGCACTGTCTATCCGTCTCTCTTGCTCTGTTTTTCTGTCTATCTTACAATGTCTTTCTGTCTATCTTGCAAAGTCTTTCCGTCTATCTTGCTCTGTCTGGCTTGCATTGTCTTTCCGTTTATCTTGCATTGTCTTTCCATCTATCTTGCAATGTCTTTCCGTCTATCTTGCACTTTCTTTCTGTCTATCTTGCACTGTCTTTCCGTCTATCTTGCTCTATTTTTCCGTCTATCTTACTTTGTCAATTTTGCATTGTCTTTCCGTCTATCTTGCAATGTCTTTCCGTCTATCTTGCTTTGTCTATCTTGCATTGTCTCTCCGTCTATCTTGCACTGTCCTTCCTTCTATCTTGCACTGTCTTTCCGTCTATATTGCATTGTCTTTCCGTCTATCTTGCACTGTCTTTCAGTCTATCTTGCACTGTCTTTCCATCTATATTGCTCTATTTTTCCGTCTATCTTGCTTTGTCTATTTTGCATTGTCTTTCCGTCTATCTTGCACTGTCTTTCGTCTATCTTGCACTGTCTATCCGTCTCTCTTGCTCTGTTTTTCTGTCTATCTTACAATGTCTTTCTGTCTATCTTGCAAAGTCTTTCCGTCTATCTTGCTCTGTCTATCTTGCATTGTCTTTTCGTCTATCTTGTATTGTCTTTCCGTCTATCTTGCATTGTCTTTTTATCTATCTTGCAAACTCTTTCCGTCTAACTTGCTCTGTCTATGTTGCAATATCTTTCTGTCTATCTTGCACTGTCTTTCCGTCTATCTTGCTCTATTTTTCCGTCTATCTTGCTTTGTCAATTTTGCATTGTCTTTCCGTCTATCTTGCTCTGTTTTTCTGTCTATCTTACAATGTCTTTCCGTCTATCTTGCAAAGTCTTTCCGTCTATCTTACTTTGTCAATTTTGCATTGTCTTTCCGTCTATCTTGCAATGTCTTTCCGTCTATCTTGCTCTTTTTTTCTGTCTATCTTACAATGTCTTTCCGTCTATCTTGCAAAGTCTTTCCGTCTATCTTGCTTTGTCTATCTTGCATTGTCTCTCCGTCTATCTTGCACTGTCCTTCCTTCTATCTTGCACTGTCTTTCCGTCTATATTGCATTGTCTTTCCGTCTATCTTGCACTGTCTTTCAGTCTATCTTGCACTGTCTTTCCATCTATATTGCTCTATTTTTCCGTCTATCTTGCTTTGTCTATTTTGCATTGTCTTTCCGTCTATCTTGCACTGTCTTTCAGTCTATCTTGCACTGTCTTTCTGTCTATCTTGCACTGTTTATCCGTCTCTCTTGCTCTGTTTTTCTGTCTATCTTACAATGTCTTTCTGTCTATCTTGCAAAGTCTTTCCATCTATCTTGCTCTGTCTATCTTGCATTGTCTTTTCGTCTATCTTGTATTGTCTTTCCGTCTATCTTGCATTGTCTTTTTATCTATCTTGCAAACTCTTTCCGTCTAACTTGCTCTGTCTATGTTGCAATATCTTTCTGTCTATCTTGCACTGTCTTTCCGTCTATCTTGCTCTATTTTTCCGTCTATCTTGCTTTGTCAATTTTGCATTGTCTTTCCGTCTATCTTGCTCTGTTTTTCTGTCTATCTTACAATGTCTTTCCGTCTATCTTGCAAAGTCTTTCCGTCTATCTTGCTTTGTCTATCTTGCATTGTCTTTCCGTCTATCTTGTACTGTCCTTCCGTCTATCTTGCAGTGTCTTTCCGATTATCTTGCACTGTCTTTCCGTCTATATTGCATTGTCTTTCAGTCTATCTTGCACTGTCTTTCAGTCTATCTTACACTGTCTTTCCGTCTATCTTGCACTGTCTATCCGTCTCTCTTGCTCTGTTTTTTTGTCTATCTTACAATGTCTTTCTGTCTATCTTGCAAAGTCTTTCCGTCTATCTTGCTCTGTCTATCTTGCATTGTCTTTTCGTCTATCTTGTATTGTCTTTCCGTCTATCTTGCATTGTCTTTTTATCTATCTTGCAAACTCTTTCCGTCTAACTTGCTCTGTCTATGTTGCAATATCTTTCTGTCTATCTTGCACTGTCTTTCCGTCTATCTTGCTCTATTTTTCCGTCTATCTTGCTTTGTCAATTTTGCATTGTCTTTCCATCTATCTTGCTCTGTTTTTCTGTCTATCTTACAATGTCTTTCCGTCTATCTTGCAAAGTCTTTCCGTCTATCTTGCTTTGTCTATCTTGCATTGTCTTTCCGTCTATCTTGTACTGTCCTTCCGTCTATCTTGCAGTGTCTTTCCGATTATCTTGCACTGTCTTTCCGTCTATATTGCATTGTCTTTCCGTCTATCTTGCACTGTCTTTCAGTCTATCTTGCACTGTCTTTCCGTCTATCTTGCACTGTCTATCCGTCTCTCTTGCTCTGTTTTTTTATCTATCTTACAATGTCTTTCTGTCTATCTTGCAAAGTCTTTCCGTCTATCTTGCTCTGTTTTTCTGTCTATCTAACAATATCTTTCCGTCTATCTTGCACTGTCTTTCAGTTTATCTTGCACTGTCTTTCCATCTATATTGCTCTATTTTTCCGTCTATCTTGCTTTGTCTATTTTGCATTGTCTTTCCGTCTATCTTGCACTGTCTTTCGTCTATCTTGCACTGTCTATCCGTCTCTCTTGCTCTGTTTTTCTGTCTATCTTACAAAGTCTTTCCGTCTATCTTGCTCTGTCTATCTTGCATTGTCTTTTCGTCTATCTTGTATTGTCTTTCCGTCTATCTTGCATTGTCTTTTTATCTATCTTGCAAACTCTTTCCGTCTAACTTGCTCTGTCTATGTTGCAATATCTTTCTGTCTATCTTGCACTGTCTTTCCGTCTATCTTGCTCTATTTTTCCGTCTATCTTGCTTTGTCAATTTTGCATTGTCTTTCCGTCTATCTTGCTCTGTTTTTCTGTCTATCTTACAATGTCTTTCCGTCTATCTTGCAAAGTCTTTCCGTCTATCTTGCTTTGTCTATCTTGCATTGTCTTTCCGTCTATCTTGTACTGTCCTTCCGTCTATCTTGCAGTGTCTTTCCGATTATCTTGCACTGTCTTTCCGTCTATATTGCATAGTCTTTCCGTCTATCTTGCACTGTCTTTCAGTCTATCTTGCACTGTCTTTCCGTCTATCTTGCACTGTCTATCCGTCTCTCTTGCTCTGTTTTTTTGTCTATCTTACAATGTCTTTCTGTCTATCTTGCAAAGTCTTTCCGTCTATCTTGCTCTGTCTATCTTGCATTGTCTTTTCGTCTATCTTGTATTGTCTTTCCGTCTATCTTGCATTGTCTTTTTATCTATTTTGCAAACTCTTTCCGTCTAACTTGCTCTGTCTATGTTGCAATATCTTTCTGTCTATCTTGCACTGTCTTTCCGTCTATCTTGCTCTATTTTTCCGTCTATCTTGCTTTGTCAATTTTGCATTGTCTTTCCGTCTATCTTGCTCTGTTTTTCTGTCTATCTTACAATGTCTTTCCGTCTATCTTGCAAAGTCTTTCCGTCTATCTTGCTTTGTCTATCTTGCATTGTCTTTTCGTCTATCTTGCACTGTCTTTCAGTCTATCTTGCACTGTCTTTCCATCTATATTGCTCTATTTTTCCGTCTATCTTGCTTTGTCTATTTTGCATTGTCTTTCCGTCTATCTTGCACTGTCTTTCGTCTATCTTGCACTGTCTATCCGTCTCTCTTGCTCTGTTTTTCTGTCTATCTTACAATGTCTTTCCGTCTATCTTGCAAAGTCTTTCCGTCTATCTTGCTTTGTCTATCTTGCATTGTCTCTCCGTCTATCTTGCACTGTCTTTCCGTCTATATTGCATTGTCTTTCCGTCTATCTTGCACTGTCTTTCAGTCTATCTTGCACTGTCTTTCCATCTATATTGCTCTATTTTTCCGTCTATCTTGCTTTGTCTATTTTGCATTGTCTTTCCGTCTATCTTGCACTGTCTTTCGTCTATCTTGCACTGTCTATCCGTCTCTCTTGCTCTGTTTTTCTGTCTATCTTACAATGTCTTTCTGTCTATCTTGCAAAGTCTTTCCGTCTATCTTGCTCTGTCTATCTTGCATTGTCTTTTCGTCTATCTTGTATTGTCTTTCCGTCTATCTTGCATTGTCTTTTTATCTATCTTGCAAACTCTTTCCGTCTAACTTGCTGTCTATGTTGCAATATCTTTCTGTCTATCTTGCACTGTCTTTCCGTCTATCTTGCTCTATTTTTCCGTCTATCTTGCTTTGTCAATTTTGCATTGTCTTTCCGTCTATCTTGCTCTGTTTTTCTGTCTATCTTACAATGTCTTTCCGTCTATCTTGCAAAGTCTTTCCGTCTATCTTACTTTGTCAATTTTGCATTGTCTTTCCGTCTATCTTGCAATGTCTTTCCGTCTATCTTGCTCTTTTTTTCTGTCTATCTTACAATGTCTTTCCGTCTATCTTGCAAAGTCTTTCCGTCTATCTTGCTTTGTCTATCTTGCATTGTCTCTCCGTCTATCTTGCACTGTCCTTCCTTCTATCTTGCACTGTCTTTCCGTCTATATTGCATTGTCTTTCCGTCTATCTTGCACTGTCTTTCAGTCTATCTTGCACTGTCTTTCCATCTATATTGCTCTATTTTTCCGTCTATCTTGCTTTGTCTATTTTGCATTGTCTTTCCGTCTATCTTGCACAGTCTTTCGTCTATCTTGCACTGTCTATCCGTCTCTCTTGCTCTGTTTTTCTGTCTATCTTACAATGTCTTTCTGTCTATCTTGCAAAGTCTTTCCATCTATCTTGCTCTGTCTATCTTGCATTGTCTTTTCGTCTATCTTGTATTGTCTTTCCGTCTATCTTGCATTGTCTTTTTATCTATCTTGCAAACTCTTTCCGTCTAACTTGCTCTGTCTATGTTGCAATATCTTTCTGTCTATCTTGCACTGTCTTTCCGTCTATCTTGCTCTATTTTTCCGTCTATCTTGCTTTGTCAATTTTGCATTGTCTTTCCGTCTATCTTGCTCTGTTTTTCTGTCTATCTTACAATGTCTTTCCGTCTATCTTGCAAAGTCTTTCCGTCTATCTTGCTTTGTCTATCTTGCATTGTCTTTCCGTCTATCTTGTACTGTCCTTCCGTCTATCTTGCAGTGTCTTTCCGATTATCTTGCACTGTCTTTCCGTCTATATTGCATTGTCTTTCCGTCTATCTTGCACTGTCTTTCAGTCTATCTTACACTGTCTTTCCGTCTATCTTGCACTGTCTATCCGTCTCTCTTGCTCTGTTTTTTTGTCTATCTTACAATGTCTTTCTGTCTATCTTGCAAAGTCTTTCCGTCTATCTTGCTCTGTCTATCTTGCATTGTCTTTTCGTCTATCTTGTATTGTCTTTCCGTCTATCTTGCATTGTCTTTTTATCTATCTTGCAAACTCTTTCCGTCTAACTTGCTCTGTCTATGTTGCAATATCTTTCTGTCTATCTTGCACTGTCTTTCCGTCTATCTTGCTCTATTTTTCCGTCTATCTTGCTTTGTCAATTTTGCACTGTCTTTCCGTCTATCTTGCTCTGTTTTTCTGTCTATCTTACAATGTCTTTCCGTCTATCTTGCAAAGTCTTTCCGTCTATCTTGCTTTGTCTATCTTGCATTGTCTTTCCGTCTATCTTGTACTGTCCTTCCGTCTATCTTGCAGTGTCTTTCCGATTATCTTGCACTGTCTTTCCGTCTATATTGCATTGTCTTTCCGTCTATCTTGCACTGTCTTTCAGTCTATCTTGCACTGTCTTTCCGTCTATCTTGCACTGTCTATCCATCTCTCTTGCTCTGTTTTTTTATCTATCTTACAATGTCTTTCTGTCTATCTTGCAAAGTCTTTCCGTCTATCTTGCTCTGTTTTCTGTCTATCTAACAATATCTTTCCGTCTATCTTGCACTGTCTTTCAGTTTATCTTGCACTGTCTTTCCATCTATATTGCTCTATTTTTCCGTCTATCTTGCTTTGTCTATTTTGCATTGTCTTTCCGTCTATCTTGCACTGTCTTTCGTCTATCTTGCACTGTCTATCCGTCTCTCTTGCTCTGTTTTTCTGTCTATCTTACAATGTCTTTCTGTCTATCTTGCAAAGTCTTTCCGTCTATCTTGCTCTGTCTATCTTGCATTGTCTTTTCGTCTATCTTGTATTGTCTTTCCGTCTATCTTGCATTGTCTTTTTATCTATCTTGCAAACTCTTTCCGTCTAACTTGCTCTGTCTATGTTGCAATATCTTTCTGTCTATCTTGCACTGTCTTTCCGTCTATCTTGCTCTATTTTTCCGTCTATTTTGCTTTGTCAATTTTGCATTGTCTTTCCGTCTATCTTGCTCTGTTTTTCCGTCTATCTTGCAAAGTCTTTCCGTCTATCTTGCTCTGTCTATCTTGCATTGTCTTTTCGTCTATCTTGTATTGTCTTTCCGTCTATCTTGCATTGTCTTTTTATCTATTTTGCAAACTCTTTCCGTCTAACTTGCTCTGTCTATGTTGCAATATCTTTCTGTCTATCTTGCACTGTCTTTCCGTCTATCTTGCTCTATTTTTCCGTCTATCTTGCTTTGTCAATTTTGCATTGTCTTTCCGTCTATCTTGCTCTGTTTTTCTGTCTATCTTACAATGTCTTTCCGTCTATCTTGCAAAGTCTTTCCGTCTATCTTGCTTTGTCTATCTTGCATTGTCTTTCCGTCTATCTTGTACTGTCCTTCCGTCTATCTTGCAGTGTCTTTCCGATTATCTTGCACTGTCTTTCCGTCTATATTGCATTGTCTTTCCGTCTATCTTGCACTGTCTTTCAGTCTATCTTACAATGTCTTTCTGTCTATCTTGCAAAGTCTTTCCGTCTATCTTGCTCTGTTTTTCTGTCTATCTAACAATATCTTTCCGTCTATCTTGCAAAGTCTTTCCGTCTATCTTGCTTTGTCTATCTTGCATTGTCTTTCCATCTATCTTGTACTGTCCTTCCGTCTAACTTGCACTGTCTTTCCGTCTATCTTGCAATGTCTTTCTGTCTGTCTTGCACTGTCTTTTCGATTATCTTGCACTGTCTTTCCGTCTGTCTTGCTTTATTTTTCCGTCTGTCTTGCTTTGTCAATTTTGCATTGTCTTTCCGTCTATCTTGCAATGTCTTTCCGTCTATCTTACTCTATTTTTCTGTCCATCTTACAATGTCTTTCAGTCTATCTTGCAAAGTCTTTCCGTCTATCTTGCTCTGTCTGGCTTGCATTGTCTTTACGTCTATCTAGCACTGTCTTTCTGTCTATCTAGCAGTGTCTTTCCATCTATCTTGCAATGTCTTTCCGTCTATCTTGCACTTTCTTTCTGTCTATCTTGCACTGTCTTTCCATCTATATTGCTCTATTTTTCCGTCTATCTTGCTTTGTATATTTTGCATTGTATTTCCGTCTATCTTGCACTGTCTATCCGTCTCTCTTGCTCTGTTTTTCTGTCTATCTTACAATGTCTTTCTGTCTATCTTGCAAAGTCTTTCCGTCTATCTTGCTCTGTCTATCTTGCATTGTCTTTTCGTCTATCGTGCAATGTCTTTCCGTTTATCTTGCATTGTCTTTCCATCTATCTTGCAATGTCTTTCCGTCTATCTTGCACTTTCTTTCTGTCTATCTTGCACTGTCTTTCCGTCTATCTTGCTCTATTTTTCCGTCTATGTTACTTTGTCTATTTTGCATTGTCTTTCCGTCTATCTTGCAATGTCTTTCCGTCTATCTTGCTCTTTTTTTCTGTCTATCTTACAATGTCTTTCCGTCTATCTTGCAAAGTCTTTCCATCTATCTTGCTTTGTCTATCTTGCATTGTCTCTCCGTCTATCTTGCACTGTCCTTCCGTCTATCTTGCACTGTCTTTCCGTCTATATTGCATTGTCTTTCCGTCTATCTTGCACTGTCTTTCAGTCTATCTTGCACTGTCTTTCCATCTATATTGCTCTATTTTTCCGTCTATCTTGCTTTGTCTATTTTGCATTGTCTTTCCGTCTATCTTGCACTGTCTTTCGTCTATCTTGCACTGTCTATCCGTCTCTCTTGCTCTGTTTTTCTGTCTATCTTACAATGTCTTTCTGTCTATCTTGCAAAGTCTTTCCGTCTATCTTGCTCTGTCTATCTTGTATTGTCTTTCTGTCTATCTTGCAAACTCTTTCCGTCTAACTTGCTCTGTCTATGTTGCAATATCTTTCTGTCTATCTTGCACTGTCTTTCCGTCTATCTTGCTCTATTTTTCCGTCTATCTTGCTTTGTCAATTTTGCATTGTCTTTCCGTCTATCTTGCTCTGTTTTTCTGTCTATCTTACAATGTCTTTCCGTCTATCTTGCAAAGTCTTTCCGTCTATCTTGCTTTGTCTATCTTGCATTGTCTTTCCGTCTATCTTGTACTGTCCTTCCGTCTATCTTGCAGTGTCTTTCCGATTATCTTGCACTGTCTTTCCGTCTATATTGCATTGTCTTTCCGTCTATCTTGCACTGTCTTTCAGTCTATCTTGCTCTGTTTTTTTGTCTATCTTACAATGTCTTTCTGTCTATCTTGCAAAGTCTTTCCGTCTATCTTACTCTGTCTATCTTGCATTGTCTTTTCGTCTATCTTGTATTGTCTTTCCGTCTATCTTGCACTGTCTTTCAGTCTATCTTGCACTATCTTTCCGTCTATCTTGCACTGTCTATCCGTCTCTCTTGCTCTGTTTTTTTGTCTATCTTACAATGTCTTTCTGTCTATCTTGCAAAGTCTTTCCGTCTATCTTGCTTTGTTTTTCTGTGTATCTAACAATATCTTTCCGTCTATCTTGCAAAGTCTTTCCGTCTATCTTGCTTTGTCTATCTTGCATTGTCTTTCCATCTATCTTGTACTGTCCTTCCGTCTATCTTGCACTGTCTTTCCGTCTATCTTGCAATGTCTTTCTGTCTGTCTTCTTGCACTGTCTTTTCGATTATCTTGCACTGTCTTTCCGTCTGTCTTGCTTTATTTTTCCGTCTGTCTTGCTTTGTCAATTTTGCATTGTCTTTCCGTCTATCTTGCAATGTCTTTCCGTCTATCTTACTCTATTTTTCTGTCCATCTTACAATGTCTTTCAGTCTATCTTGCAAAGTCTTTCCGTCTATCTTGCTTTGTCTATCTTGCATTGTCTTTCCATCTTTCTTGCACTGTCCTTCCGTCTATCTTGTACTGTCTTTCCGTCTATATTGCATTGTCTTTCCGTCTATCTTGCACTGTCTTTCAGTCTATCTTGCACTGTCTTTCCGTCTATCTTGCACTGTCTATCCATCTCTCTTGCTCTGTTTTACTGTCTATCTTACAATGTCTTTCTGTCTATCTTGCAAAGTCTTTCCGTCTATCTTGCTCTGTCTATCTTGCATTGTCTTTCCGTCTATCTTGCACTGTCTATCGTCTATATTGCTCTATTTTTCCGTCTATCTTGCTTTGTCTATCTTGCATTGTCTTTCCGTCTATCTTGCACTGTCTTTCCGTCTATCTTGCACTGTCTTTCAATCTTTCTTGCACTGTCTTTCCGTCTATCTTGCACTGTCTTTCTGTCTATTTTGCTCTGTTTTTCTGTCTATCTTGCAAAGTATTTCCGTCTATCTTGCTCTCTCTGTCTTCCATTGTCATTCTGTCTATCTAGCACTGTCTTTCCGTCTATCTAGCACTGTTTTTCCGTATATCTTGCAATATCTTTTTCGTCTATCTTGCAATGTCTTTCCGTCTATCTTGCACTGTCTTTCCGTCTATATTGCATTGTCTTTCCGTCTATCTTGCACTGTCTTTCAGTCTATCTTGCTCTGTTATTTTA